>NW_007218133.1:127955-234852 GCF_000164805.1 Carlito syrichta
AGCGGCCACTGCACTCCAGTCTGGGTGACCGAGTGAGACTCCAACTCAAAAAAAAATTTTAAAAAATAGGACCATGATGTACACACACACACACACACACATACACACACAGGGAGAGAGAGAGAGAGAGAGAGAGAGAGAGAATTTTAAAAATCAAACTATCTTGTAGAAAAATACACACGAGACAGAGGAAGATGTAATAGAAATGAACAATAAACATGTGAAAAGATGTTTGACCTCATCAAGAATCATGGAAATGCAATTTAAAAGCATAATGTTCATTCAATAGTCAAATGGACAGATAAGTTATACTAAATTAATACAAAAAATATTTATAGAGATACTGTGACAGTGACTCAATGCAACCATGCCCTGGCGTAACTGAATGAGCAAGACACACAGGATGTTCTTCTTCTTATCGTGGATGTTGTGTGCATAGAAATTTACTGCGCTGCTATTTTTTTATACCTTATGCATATCTTACCAGTATACTTTTGTATCTAATAAATACTGAATCAGACAGGGTGGTCTTCTTGGGTCCTATTCTGTGGATTGACTTGCTTGGTGATAGACCTGACGAGGAACGCTAGATGCGAACTGTGCAATTATCTGGGCTCCTATAATAGTTTTCACCTTCAATGTCTCATAAACTAGATGCTTAACTTGAGATTATATTCTGTAGTTTAAAGTAACGGCAGGGGTTTTGCATCCTTAAGAGAAGTCAGAAATCATGGAGATTGGTCGCATTTCCATGAAGAGTGGGAAGGACCTTCCCACTGCATGCTACGGCTTGAATGTTGTGTCTGCTTCAGAATTCATGTTAAAACTCACTCCGCAGTGTAAGAGTATTAAGAGGTCGGATTTTAGGAGGTGATTCGGCCATGAGGGCTTCACCCTTGTGGATGGGATTTGTATCTTACAAAATGGCTGGGTAGAACTAGCTGGGCCCCTTTTCTCTTCCGTCCTCCCACCATGCAAGGACACAGTGTTCCTTTTTGTGATGTGAGGACACAAGTGCTCATCCTCTTGGAGGGCGCAGCGAGAAGACACCATCTTGGAAGCAGAAAAGTGAGTCTCAGCAGACATCGAAGCTTCTGCTGCCTTCACCTTGGACCCTCAGCCTCCAGAACTCAGAGAAAAAAATTTCTATGGTTTATAAATTATGCAGTCTCAGGTATTTTGTTGCAGCAACACAAATGGACTAAGACAAGGTACAAATTTTAAAGGAACATTGGGAAACAAATGAAGATGCTTATGGTCATATGTTGGAATTCCCTTCCTTCAACCCAATTCCTAGGGTAGTTGAGAAAAATGAGAGAAGGTGATGCTTATGACGGTATGCGGTGAAGTGAAATGCTTATCACCTCGTAGAGTCATGTCCTTATCATAGGGCAGAATCACAAAATGGTTTGTTTTTTCCTAGCATGGGAATTTTCACATATACAGACCTGCTAAAATGTAATCATTGAATTTGGGAAAATTAATTTTAGCAGGTTGACAATCCAAGAGAAATTGTGGATACTGAAGCGTTAATGCTGTGTTCAGACCATTGGCTTACCTCAGAACAGCCGTCGGAAGCCCTCGTCTCCCTCGGAGGCACCAGGGACGTCTGTCCAACAACGGCGGATGCACCAGGTGTCAGGTGTGCATGGTCTCTGCAGGGGAGAGTGCGCCTTTATTCCCCAGCACTGCTATCCCGCCCTTTCAACCCTTCTTCCCAGCTGACGTTCAGTCCTTTCTTAAAGGGAGAGACAGGGATAGTTGTGAAGTTAAGAATCTGAAGTGTTGCTCCTATTTCACCTCTTGTTTTGACAAACTGGGAGTGACCACAACACAAGCAAGCAGAAACTAAGCAGGATCTGGGCCAGTGCTGGCCTGGAGTGTGAACCTGATCTGGGAGAAACAAGTCCCCGTGAGGCGGTGGCTCTGATAAGAGAAGTTACACATCAGCTATGTAAGAAATAAATGGAAGTAGAAATTGGGACATTAAGTTGTGTCTGTCTTCACTCCACGGGGTGAATTTGAGGGACAACGAAAAGATTTGGGATGGTTTATGCTGTAAGTCATTTCAAGAGAGAAGGACACACGGCCGCTCCAGTGCAAGAACGGAGAGATGTTCTGTGCCACCTCCCCACGCTCGTTGGGCCGTGTAAGGTCCCCACGGACGTCTAAACATTGGGAACTAAATGAGGCTAAGATGTGTGTCTGCCTGCGTTCTCACCTCCTCCATATAGCCTGACTTTTATGCCGGTGCCCCTGGAGGATGCTCATTCTGAGTCTTGACAGCACTGCTCACGGAATAGAAAAAAGACAAAATCATATGTTTGTTGGTAACCTGGTTTCCAAGATGAGATAGAGCAACGATATTTCTATATGTTTTATGTATTACCCAGCACCAACAATGTGATTTTTCCGGCTGTTAGCATCTTGCAAAGCACACACTCCCTACGGAGCAGATATGCTCTGTGCTGATCCCGGTCAGATGACCTGCAGTTTCTGATCCATCCAGCAAAGTCAGGCAGAGAGTCACCCACGAGCTTACCTGACTCTAGGCTGTGCCCAGCTGACCTCCCTGTGAGTCAATCTTGCCCCAGCTCACCCACCAGTTCAGGGGTCCCGTCCTCAGCTCCTTGTCACCCGTCACCAAGGCATATTCCTCCCCATTACTGTCGCAGAATGTCAATGCTGTCATCTGCTTGCAGTTAGGACCACTCCGAAATTCCCTCTTTCTTTCCCCCATGAACTTTATAGGAGCATAAACATGCCAGTTTTATTCTTGCCCACAAGCAGAAATCAATCCACACCAAATTCTCTGGTGTAGTGCCTATGAGCCTGTCACCGAAGATAAAATTTATATTTACTTAAAGATACGCCTCTCCACACAGCCTTTCTCAGACCTGCAGTAAAGTAAAATGTGTGCCTGTTTCGGCGTTAGGAAAAACGTAATCCACTCCCCTAACGACAAGTTTTGGGGTGGATATCCATGTGCCAACAGGGACCGGCCCCAAAGAACACCGAGCCACTCTGCCAAGACTTTGCTGATGTTCCTGACATCACAACTGACCTGGACGAAGCCCCAGGCCCAGAACTTGGGGTAATGATGTAAAGGAAAGATTCTGTGTGCAACTCAGTAGGTTTTGCTGGTTTTCTGTTTTTCAATTGTGACGAACTGCGTGGCTAATTTCATTTCTTTTCTCTATTTGCTTTAGAGTAATTGAACTCAGAAAATATTATAAATCAAAGGTTATTTTTAGCAATTAATTCTGACATGTTAACTTTAAGGCAAGACAGCCCATTTATAAATCTCTTTATGTTTTCATTTCTAATTAGATAAACTCTTCTTAGGGGTTATCTCTTTGAAGATGGCTGTTTAAAAAAAATAGCCAGATACACCAGATGCTCCTTCCCTGCAGCCATTTACATTATTTCTACTCTTTGCCAGAACTCTGCATACAGTAGGAACAGGATAAATGCCGTCTGTGGAGAATGAATGCTAAGCTTCCTCCGTGTTATCTTTTCTTGGTTAGAGTTGCCATAGTCTGATAACTGGATTTGCATCCACAGTTTAAATTTTGCGGTTTGAAACAACTCAAAGTGGGAATAGTTGGCACCGGGCAGCCAACACGCCACGCAAAGTTAAATCCGGAGTTGGCTGTGAGAGACTGTATGTCATCTCCCTACGTGCTGCGGAATGTAATTAACTCTTCTCTTCACAAAAAACACAAACAATAACAAACATAAGCAAAACTAATTAGGAAACTGAAAGATTTTCTAACCACAGGCTTCAAGAAACTAATTATCAAGAGACGAGAAAACAGTATATTAATGTTAACAATATCCATTTAAATAAGGTATCTTTTGAAAGTGACATCCACCACCATTATCCCAATTAAACTGATGTCAGATTTCCTTCTGAATGAGATTAACTACGGCTGGGTTCTTCTTTGAATCTCTCACACATCTGCTTTCAGAAGACAGTTGCTACTGTCCTATCGCAGAGCTGGTAATTTGCTTTCTGTGTGACCGAAACTCACAAGGTAGACACATTTGCAAGAATGGATGTCTAAACTTTTTATACAGCCCTCACGTGTTTGTCAGGAGAAAAGTGTCTGTTTCCCCTGTTTTCGCAGAGGACCCTCTGTGGGGCTGCTGGGGTCTGGAGCCTGGAGGTGGGTCTCCCAGATGACAGGCTTACCTGCCCTGCCCGTGCGAGCTCAGGCTCCTGTGGGGGGTGAGAGCGAGGGGGTGAACAGGTGTGTAAAGCACTGCCGGTTGTGCTGTGCTTGAGAAGGCCTGAGAAGGTTGTCGTGGTGCAGGGCTGAAGGCTGGCCCTTCCGGGATCTAATGGCCAAGGAAGGCCGGAGCCATGTCTGTGAAGATGAGGTCTGAGGGGAGACACTGGTTGGTGAGGACAGCCCCAGGTGAGGGCCATTGCGCAGGATGTCCCGAGGCAGCCAGGAGCGCAGTGTTCTGGCAGGAGCACAAGATACGGCTGGAGGCTGGAGGCTGGAGGAAGGCTGGTCCAGCACACGTGGAAGCTGAGGCTGCGGCTAGGCGCCTGGTCACGCAGGCCTCACAGCAGGGTGAAGAGCCCAACGTGATTATTTTAAGAGGACAGCGAAGCCACTGGGCCTTTGGAGGGAGGTGCAGTGACAGGAATTGATGTAAACTTGACTTCATGGCTCTGGCTGCTTGCAGAGGGTGTCCTGAGTGTTGCTGTGGAAGGGAGGAGACGGAACTCTACAGAGGATGGCGAGAGCCCCACTTCCATGTGTGCCGTCCTGCTTGGCAATGACTCACGGCGTTTGGGTCAGAATATATGGCCACAGCATCAGACTCACTGAACTACGGTGATATTCCTGTAACAGAACCTGTGAAAGTGTGGAGTGAAGTCCTGGGAGGTACGCTTATGAATATATTTTGGGATGCCTGCCTGGCTTCCACATGTGAGAATTGTCCTGTGTCAATACAGAACGCTTTCATATCAATGGCCAATGAGAACCTTCCCATCTTTTTCTACCCAGAGACAATCAGCCTTTGGGCTTTGTGCTGTGAAATGAAGCATCCGTGGAAACTCAAATGACAGCAATTAGCATCATTTCAGTTGTATGGTAAAAACATTCCGATGGGTCCTCTGTGACATTATCATAATATAATATACCATAATGCACCTATATGAATACATTGTTCTCTGTTAGAATGTGCAAACTTCACCTGGCTTTCAATGTTTCTAAACCTCATCTGACTTTCAGTCTTTTGACATTTTTCTACTGCAAGGTAAAAATTAAAATTAAAATGGAAAGCACACTCTCTGAAAGCCACAGTTATGATCATCTGAATAAAAAGGTGTGTGTGTGTGTGTATGTGTGTGTGTGTGTGTGTGTGTGTGTGTGTGTGTGTGTGTGAGAGAGAGAGAGAGAGAGAAAGAGAGAGAGAGAGAGAGAGGTTCAGACACAGCAGAGTGGATAATTTCTAACGGAAGAGGTCTTAAAGGGAACATAATTCCATGTTGGACCCAGTCTTTATGAATATAACCCCATCAACTAATTACAGTGGCTGCTGAAACACATGACTGAAATCTATTATGCGAAAACTTAGTATTGAAGCATAATTTCCACATACTGTGGAGAGTTAATTATTTAATATATTATCCATTGCACAAAAAACAGTGTGGATAATGATGTTTTGCAGGGCCCAAGCGTGAATGACAGAAAACAAATGTCATCATTAGCCTGTTTCACACTGATACAATCATTTACTAGATTTACTTCTGTGGCATACCTGTTCAAAAAATGCAGAAAGTAATACTGTCTTATTGTGTAAAATTGAAAAAAACAGAAAAAATTATGACCAGGAAGCCCTGTTCTTACCATTCCCATCTACGGGTGACTTCTGGGGTGTTCTTCCCAGGTATTTTATTTTTTTAGCTTTTTTATGTTTATTTTTTTTGAGTCGGAGTCTCACTCTGTCGCTCAGACTGGAGGGCAGTGGCACGATCCCCACCACCGCAGCCTCGACCCGCTGGGCTCCGGCGATCCTTCCGCCTCAGCCTTCCGAGTGGCCGGAACTACAGGCACGCGCTACCATGTCCAGCTAGGTTTTGATTTATTGTAGAGACGAAGTCTCGCCAAGTTGCTCCGGCGGGTCTGGAACCCACAGGTTCAGGCAATCCACTCGCCTCAGCCTCCCAAAGTTCTGGGATTGCAGGCTGAGCCACTGAGCCCGGCCCCAGGTATTTTGCAATCATTATCTCTGTGTTTTAGCTTATGGAGTGGAATGACACTATGCATAGAGGTTTCTTTCCTACTCTCCGCTGTCACATTGTACTGAGGAAATTTTCCCATTTAACGTCATATTCTTTTCATTATAATTTTATTCAGAGCATAATTTCCTCAGAAGTGTTGTTGACATTTTATTAAATTTGCTGATTTCTTTGTATAGGATTGACGTCTTCATAAGGTGTGTTACTCCCACCCGGGCTGGGAACGCATCGCTTCATCTGTTTGCCGCTTTTTGACCCTCAGGGCGCCATGTCCTTTGTTTCTCGTAGGCTGCCCTTGTCCAGTTCATTGCTCCAAAGAACTCTTACTCCATTCTAATGAACTATTTCACTCTTTCAGTTATTGTTATCTTTTGCACTTTTCTTGGCTTCCTGAGTTTGCAAGTTCCGAGAATAGCGCTAAGTTATAACTCTGGGAGTGAAGGTCCTTGGCATGGGGGTTCATGATGCCTGTGCTGCTGCCTCCCTGGGTAGGGGGCTGTCTGCCGTCCCTCTGCAGCTGTTCTTCACCTTATTAAGTTTCTTTATCCGCTTAATTTCTAAGAACCCGTATATTTAAATCAAGAAGAGCTGGCATATTTTATCAAGATATTCACATTTCTCTGGATGTTCATGGCTCATCTAGGACTATGGTAATGATGTCAAGAATAAAAATAGCCAAAATATAGTGAAATGTACTATTTGTCAGGTACTGAGCTAATCATTTAATTCTTATAACAACTCTATTAGGTAAGTACTAGTATGACTCCCAAATTATAGCGATCCTATCCGAGTTTTCAATAATGAAGTATCCCTGCACTTGGGAAATATACCCTACTTGTGTACAGTGAATTATTTGTTTATTACACTGCTGGACTGCATCACTAATATATCATCCAGGATTTTTACAGCTATAGCAATACAGCACAACTGCTACGTAAACAGACTGAACTCCAATCACAACCCTCTGAAGTCAATGCAACAACTCACTTTCCAAGGGAAGGACAGGGACAAAGAGGGCATGAAGAGGTAAATAAACTTTTCTAAATTGGACAGCTAATGAAAGGGAATGCTGATACTTTAACCCAGGCAGTGGGAGAAAGGGACGAGAAGGAAGACACTGTAAAGCCCCGTGAAGTGCTTAAGAAGAAAACCTGCATAATGGAGGAAGCCGGGGTGGCTGGACATGCCCAAGGCAGAGTTGCCTCCTTTCCCGGGAATGATTCACGAGTTGGGTGCTGGCTCTCAGTTGCGTCTGTGTCTTCTAATGGATTCTTCCCTCCGGGCTTGCCTCTTGCCATCTTCATGATGCCCTTTGGTGCATAGAAGTTTTAAGTTTTAGGCTGGTGAGGTGCTTTTGGGCCCTGTTTTTTTGCCTCTTTCAAGGTCATGGGGAGGGTCTGCTCTGTTTTCTTTTAAAAGCCCTGCCTTGCCCTCTCACATTTAGGTCTATAATCCATCTAGGACTGCTTTTGTGTGAATGACATGAAACAGAGACAAAGATTAATTTTTTCCATGTGGATGTTCAATTGATCCAGCATCGGTGGCTGGAAAGATCTTCCTTTCTCTACTGCATTCTGGTATTAACCTCATCATAAATCAAGTGACCTTGCATTTGAATTCTCTTTCCGTTGACACGCTCTCACCAATACTAGAGTGTACTAATTGCTATAACTTTGTGGAAGGCATGGTTTCAGCTAATGTACGTCCTTCTGCTCTGTTTTTCTTTTTCAAGACATCTTTGGCTATTCTTGACTCCTTACATTTCCATGTAATAAGATTGCAATGAGATTGGTGCTGTATTTTTCTGCTAGGATCTGCTTGTCAGTTTTCACACACACGTAAACACCTTATTGCATTTTGCTTGGGATTAAATTGATTTTACAGATCAATTTGAGAATTGATACCTTGACAGTAGTGAGTCTTCCAGTTTATAATGCATGTAGTATATCTCTCCATTTCTCAGATCTTTAAAGATGTCTCTCATCTTTGTTTTGCCATTTTTAGAATAGAGATCTTACCTATTTTTCTTACTGAATTGCCCTTGTGTCCAAGTGACCTTGCTAAATCTACTTTTTAAATTATAATGGCTTATTTATACATTGTAACGTTTTTCTTCATATATGGTATCATATCACTTGCAGATAATTAAGATTTTATTTTTCTTTCCAATTCTTATGTATGTTGTTTCTCTTTCTTGTCTTCTTGTATCAGTTAGGACGTCTAACACAATGTCAAACTGAAATAGTGTTCTTGCTTTTTTTCAATGATCAGAGGAAAACTTTTCATCACTCATGATTAAATAGCAAGTTTGCAGATGATGTGCTGTAGATGCCCTTTATGAGACATAGAGAGTGCTCTCCTGTTTTTAATTTGGTAAGAATTGACTAATGTTGAATTATACATAATGCTTTGTAGCGACTAAAATAATCATATACATTTTCTCTTTTTCCTGTTATTGTGGTCACTTATACTCATTAGTTTTTTGAATTTTAAACAACTGCAGCACATCTGAAATGAACCCCACTGAGTCATGACACATCGCCCTCTTTCTATTTCACTAGATTCACTTTCCAAATATTTGCTTCCCTCCCAACTTCCCATCAATATTCACAGACATAGGCTGGTATTATCTGTTCCTTTCCTGTGTCAAGATTTTGCCAGTTTTGTGAAATGACTTGAGAAGTTTTTTCTCTTTTTCTAGCCTCAGGACGGAAGAGTTTTCAGTAAGATTGGTGCTATGCTTCCTTAAATGTTTGAAAGAATTAACTGGTGAAACCATCTGGACCAGTTCTTTGGTTTATTTCATATTTCTGTGGGTCTTTAAAGAGAGGTTCACTTTATTCACTCAGTATTGAACTATATAAAATTTTTCTTTTATCAGTTTTTGTAAGTTGTATTTTCTCCAATATTTTAACATCACATCTTAATTTTCAATTATTGCTGTAAAGATGTTCATAATATTTCTTTATTCTCTTGTTGATATTGTGTAGATGTGGACAGATGCCTCTATGTCATTATTGATAGTTTATGTTTTTATGGTTATTTCTTCTTATGTATTCTTGATGGAGAGTTATCAATTTTGTTAATATTTCTAAAATCCACCTCTGGCTTCCTTGTGTGATTGGCGTTACTGCATGGCTCTGGTAAACATTGTCCTTTTATATTTGCTTAATTTTTTTTTTTTTTGAGTTGGAGTCTCACTGTCACCCAGACTAGAGTGCAGTGGCCGCTCCTGGCCACCGCAGCCTCGACCTGCTGGGCTCCGACGATCCTTCCGCCTCAGCCTTCCAAGTAGCTGGAACTATGGGCGCATGCTACCACACCCGGCTCATTTTGATTTATTGTAGATATGAGGTCTCGCCTGCCCAGGCGGGTCTCGAACCCACGGGCTCAGGCAATCCACTCACCTCAGCCTCCCAAAGGCGTGGGATTACAGGCTGAGCCACTGAGCCCAGCTGCTTAATTTTTAAATATAATCATCACAGATTCTTGCCCCAAACCCTCTGATAAGAATTGTAAAACTCTCTTCAATGTCAGGATGGTAAAACACCTTGGGTGATGCATTGGCTTCACATCTTCCTTGGGAATTCTCCTTCTGCTTATGCCTCAGTGCAGATTAGACTAGCCTCAGACCTGTGGCTTCCAGTCATTCCCTTCCCTAGGCATGGTGAAGTGCATCTTTGGTCTCCAATTCTGTTTCCTAGCAACTGCCCAGAAATTTCAGAGTGATGTCTTTGTGTGCTAATGAGACAACTGGTGGCTGGCATCTCTCAGTGGCTTCAGGACGGGGCTGGTCACCAGAAGAACTGAGGCAGGTTTGATGGGAGGGAGGGGACAGCTTTTGGGAATGAGCCCCAAACTTGTGGCGTCTGGGGCTGTCTCCAGATGGATACTGTCAGAAATGAATTGGAGGACACCTAGATGGTGTCCCCTGCAGAACTGATTGCTTGCTTGCTGTGTGGGGAGAAGCTGCCATATATGGTCACAGAAGTCTTCTGTGTTGATTGTTATGATGTGAAAGCAGAGGAAAAAACAGTTTGAGTAGGTTTTCCACAAACGCCCATCATCCTAGGAGTGCTCCTACATCTTCTATGTTGAATTAATGTAGCTTGGATTTCATATATTGTTCTTTATTTGTTCACTTCTATCTGCAGAACACCTTTTGGTAGTTCCTTAAAAATAGGTTAATCTGAGATAAACATTCATGTCTGAAAATGTATTCAACCCTCAGATATAGAATGCCTGAGTATGTCTGTCTGTGAGTAGCTTAAAATAAAGCTGCGCACACATTTTGGTGTTTCACTGACTTTGAACATGCCCGCTTTAAGTGGCCTTATTCAATGAAGTTAAAATATAAGTGATGCATTTACAAAATAGTTAATGGATGAGGTGCTTTGTCCACATATATAAAGAGCTTCTATAAATCAATAAGAAAATAAGTAAACAAACTTAAAAAAAGAAAAGGAAAAAATGATTTTGTTTAAAAAAGATTGCAAATCACTCAGCATCTCTAATCAAAAGGTGGTACCTGTAGAAACCTAGAAGAAACTTAGCTTATTCTTAGTTTTGTCTTTTTGCCTCAACATAGCCATTAAAAAGCGTTCATTCTACTGCAGGACAAGCAGCAGCCTATCCCATCCCCACTTGGCAAATCTCCATCAGATGCAAGACCAGGACAACCCAACCTTTTGATTCATGGTTTAGCTTCATAATCTCTGGTAAACTTTTAGGTTCCTTGTCAAGGTCGAAGATCAAAGACCACCCTTTGGCTGTCCATCACCTGACCTCAGTACCTGCGCTTACCTTCTCCTTCATGATGACGTGGAGCAGACCACCACCCAATCACCTTAATGATCTTCTCTCATCAAGGGGAATGGTTAAAAGAACTCAGCCACCAGCAGCCAGTGGCCATTGCCTGGCTAGACTCCGGTGTGGCCATGTGCTCTTGGAGTTATGGCTGTCGCCAAGCTTCCTCGCTTTGGCCCCCTCCCCCACCTTGGGGAGGTGAATCTTCTCTCTCCCTTTCTCTTTCGCTCTCTAACTTTTTTTTTTGAGTTGGAGTCTCACTCTGTCACCCAGACTGGAGTGCAGTGGCCGCTCCTGGCCACCGCAGCCTCGCCTGCTGGGCTCCGGCGAGCCTTCCTCCTCAGCCTTCCAGGTAGCTGGAACTACAGGTGCACACTACCACGCCTGGCTAATTTTTTGATTTATTGTAGAGACGGGGTCTCACCAAGTTGCCCAGGTGGGTCTCGAACCCGCGGGCTCAGGCAGTCCACGCCTCTCAGCCTCCCAAGGCGCGGGATTACAGGCTGAGCCACCGAGTCCAGCTTCTCATTTACTTTTAAATAAACTTTTCTTTCTTTGCCTCTTTGTGTGTTGCAATTCTTTGCATTACTCGGATCTCTGGGTTGCCAGTGCTCACCTCCGGCTTGCCGGCTCCTGGGGTGCTCTGCCCCTCTCTCCTTCCCCCCAGTCTTACCCTAGCCATACCCTAACACTAATAAGGAAGGAGATCATCTGCATGAAGCCCAAACCAAGATCTGTTTTATCGTTAACAAATTAGTAGACTGTTTTAAAATGGATAGTATCAGTACTTGTAAGGGCATGTAGAAACAAGTATATACTTTCAGAAAGTGATATTACAGTATCATTAATTTTTGAACATCAAGTTTTAAAAAAGTTTTCCCTACAGATATACTCTTATATTTTTATAAAAATGCATATATAAATATTCATTGTAGTATTATTTGCACTAACCCCCAACAGGAAATAATCGAAAAAAATTATCAGTTGAAAAATGTTGAAAATATGGGAACATTCTTATAAGGGACTACTATTATATAGCAATTTTCAGAACAGAAAAAGAGAGAGAAAAAAAATAAATGCTACTGATATGAAATATATTTAGCATAAGTGTCATATATAGAAATCAAGTTAATCAAGTTGTAGAACAATTATATGATATTACCTCATTTAACAATAGTTACAAATTAGATGATGTAGAGAAAAACATCAGAAAATATGTACCCAGGACTGAGAGCAGTTTTCCTTGGGCGTGAGATTCACTTTTTAAGGTATTGGCTCCGTAATGTTTGAAGTTTATGTAACTGCACAACTTGTGATCTGAAAAAAAAAGTATTTAATGATACCAAAAACAACAAAAAAGACTTGTTGATGATCATTCCTAGTGGTTCAGTTACCCCAAGAAGACCTGTTATTTTCCACTGTCCCATCTCAGAGCACAGATGCTTCTGTTTGTTTTCCTATGGAGTGAGATGAAAATAATTGGTTGAGCTCTCATTCAATATTTGAAGACAATTATATCACAACTCCTTTAACGGTTCCTTTTGATATTGATTATTTTGTGAATTCAAATAAAGATGACAAGATAACGTATTTGAGATAACTGCAAGATTCAGCTAATTCACTTATTTTAGACATTAAATTGCCTCTATTCTGAAATGACTCTCAAGGGCTAGAATAGGAAATACCTTAAGCAGTAGTCTAACTTTCCCAGTGAATTAGTTTTGCTCTGTGAGCAATATTAGCCAAAACCCTGCTGTAAGAAACCACTGGGCAGAAAGTTTCCTTCCTCAGGGAGACCCTGCTGAATACTTGGAGGGTAGGGGTTCTCATCTATGATGTTAAATTCACATCTTACAGACACCTTCAAAAATAAGCAACAGCAACCAAAAGGAATGTATATTGTAAATCATGCTTAATATATACTCCAGTGCACACGCACAGCATTCTAGAGCTCGTGTATGCATTTGTCCTGGTAGGTTCATTTTGGTGAAATTATGATGTTTTTAGTACTATTTTTTTAGACCAAGAGATCCTGTTGCATTGCCAATGTACTATTTCTTTTCCCCATTGTAAAAATCTGGTCATCCTTGTTCAGAAATAACTGCTGCTAGACTTCCAATCTAAATATTCATGAGGGTGGAAAGGGAAAACTGTCCTGTGGTGGAGACAGCCTCACTCCCCTGTTGGGTTCTCCTCAGGGGTTCCAGGAAGCACTTTTCTCCCCTTGTTTTCTCATCTAATTTGAGCAGATACAGGTTTCGTTAACATGCAAACCTAAATATATTTTTAAAAATTGTCTCCAAAGCCTTGTGTGGGGGGGTCTCTAGGCATGTCTGTGCTGTCAGCACTCACTTGACCAGGAGCCATCAGCCGAAACTCCCCCAGGACCCTGGGGACAGGGAGGCACGAATGTGGGGGAGGGCTGAAGGCCAGTCCTTGAGAGAGAGAGAGAGAGAGAGAGAGAGACTCATTGTGAAGAGTCGAGGGAAACTGCTAGGGGAGGGAAGGCCATACCTTATTAACAGGGGTACCTGCATGATCAATGTTTGTATACCTAACCCTGAATTGTACCCCACATCTTTACAATAAAATTTTTTTTTTTGAGTTGGAGTCTCACTCCGTCCCCCAGACTGGAGTGCAGTGGCTGCTCCCCACCACTGCAGCCTCGACCCGCTGGGCTCCGGCAATCCTTCCGCCTCAGCCTTCCGAGTAGTTGGAACTACAGGTGCACACTACCACACACGGCTCATTTTGATTTATGGTAGAGATGAGGTCTCGCCAAGTTGCCCGGGAGGGTCTCGAACCTGCGGGCTCAGGCAATCCACTCACCTCAGCCTCCCAAAGGTGCGGGATTACAGGCTGAGCCACCGAGCTCGGCAAAATTTTTTAAAAAGAGTTGTGTGGGTTCCCAGTGCTCCCTAGACGTGAAGAGACCCAGCTCAGATGGACCTGCAGGCCAGAGGTCTGGGCCCAGGAGGATAGAGAGAGAGCTGGAGGAGTGAACCAGAAGCGGGGCAGCCGAGGGAAATCCGGGGAGGACAGGCTCACATAGAAGACACAGTGCAATCACAGCTGCCCGGACTCCTCGGATGACCTCCCAGGCCTGCCACTGTGGGGACCTCGCTCCAGCGGTGAGTGCAGCAGGAAACTGGACAGGTGGGCTCTGTTCTCGGTGGTCTGCGTGCACCGTGAAGGAACAATTCCAAGGTACTGTGATTATAAAAATAAAGAAAGGACAGGGTGCTATGGAAACAAAATGATGCACCTGTGCTTGGCGGCAGCATCAGAAAGCATCTTTAAAAAGTCCTGTTTCAGCTGAGCAGGGAGCAGACTAAGCCCTCGCTAGCTCAGGAAAGGCCAAGCAGACATCCAGGAATAAAATGTTCCAGCGACCTGCATGGACGGGCCAGGCAGGCCCGCGATCTCACAACAGACACTCTGTCGGTGAGGGTCACGTCATGTTTTGTGCTTCCTGGGTAGGCCGTGGCAGGGCCAGGTGTCTCTGTCATCCCTTAGGGCAGTGCTCACACAAGATGGGCGTCCAGTGGGCATTCTCTCCGTGAGCATATAAAATGTCTCTACTTGTAGAGATGGCTACAGAAAGCCCCTTTTCCCCCGGAGCAAAGACTGAACCTCAGCCAAGTGTCCATGACGTGAGCAGTCATGTCCCGGCACTGTCCGTGTGAGCCGTGCTGGCACCTCAACGTGTGGCTGAGGAAGAAGACACGCTAGAGAGCACACTTTTCTATCCCCTTGCCGTCTTTCCGTTGCAAGTTGGACTTCGAACAGCATCTATGAATAAACTATATTAATCTAAAGTAAAACGAACATTTTGAAGTATTCTATCCATCTCAGAGGAACATTTTAAAATATATAAATGAAAACAATAGAAAAACTATTTACAATAAGCACTGATTTTATTGGTCATTGTCTCAACATTTTCTTCATTTACGTTAGGTCTAAAGTTTATATAGAGTACCTTACTGACAGCACTAGAATTAATGATAAAAGTACAAGTCTTTGGGAAGCATGCACACAAACACAGCACATACCCACACAGTCACATGTATGCACACACGAACATATGTATGTATATTTTTAGTACTTTGGTGTTGCAGAGATTTATGGAATTAAAAACTTTAAAAGAAGTGGATTCTCTTTAACAGTAGAAACCTAATTATGCATTTATCAGAAAAAAAGGATTGTATCTTAATAATTGTCCTTTCAACTATTTGGCTAGGATCCCTTTCCTCTGGGCTGAAGTAGAGAAATGAAAACATACATAGTGTGCACCACTGTTCCAAATATAAACTTTACGATGGCCTTTGTTTTTTCAAGCATAGTTTTGACAGTTAACAAAAAGGTAACAAAAAGGTTTAATTTGAGATACCTTCCAACTTCCTCCCTTCTACTTTAAGTCACACATTAAGCAGAAGATAGCAAGATTCTGAAGGAACTCTTGGGAGATAGGTTCTTTACTGTACAGAGATTACTCTGCAGGTTAAAAATGAAACCAGACTTTAAAATTGAGTTTGTCTAAATGCTAATTGATTTGCATAAGGCATTGTCTTGGCCTTATTTGTTTTTGAATTCCCAGGGCTGAACACTGTATCTAGCACATAGTAGATGTTCAATAAATTTTTGTGAAATAAATAAAAGCATGGATTGTGGTTGGAAAAATCCTTTAGAGTACCCGCATTATTGGAATTTTATACAGTTCAACTACAACGTGGTTTGAGATTCTCAGATAAGGGGTTCTGTGAAGACATATAATCAATAATAGTAGCAAGCCTTATTATTTGGAAGAGACAGCATATCTGCTGCTGCTTTCATGACTCATATGCCACAGTACATGATGTTTCTGTTTGATAATGAAACACTGCATCTTCTAGACAGTATGCGAGACATGACGATTTAAGTGGCTGAGTTTAAAAATAACTTCCAAGCAGACTCACTAAATGAACATACTGTAGGATGCGGACTAAGTGACGTGCTTGGTTTTGGGGTTGAAATTGTCGGGAGCAAGTCTAACCTATTTCTATGATGTGTTCCTCATTTATTTTCCTATAATTTCACTCACCGGTAGAAAACAACAGTTTTATTATAAAAAGCAAATAGGATAGAAAACTGCTTCTTGTTTTCTCATTTGGAAACATGTGATATTCAATTCTGTAGTCAAAACAGATAAAAATTGTCTACTTTTGGTAAGCTACTAATTGGACCTAAGGAAAAACACCCGATCCTATACTCTTGATTGTTTATTCACCCAAGTAGCACAGAAGTATGTCGTGTATAGTATCACACACACGACATACTTGCATTGTCAACAAAGAAGGGGAAGAGGAAAGATACTTGCATCTCCTGAATGCCCTCCGTGCTGATTATATCTCATGAAAATCCTCAACACAGTTGTGTAAAGGGGGTCTCTCTTGCGCTGCTGGAAAACAGCAAGTTGGGGAACAGAGAGGCCAGAACTTAACCCTGAAGACTGCTCTGTTTAGCCAGCACCCTGTCCACACTTCATTTACTGGTGTGAATACCTGCTCTGCTCATTATACAGCAGTCACATAAAAAGAAGAAGGAATCCCACCACAGCCAAGGTCACACCTGAGCTGACTGAAAAACTCATTTCAGTCTTTCTTACGAATTCCATAGGATCCGCCAATGCGCTGAGGAATGTGAGAAAGAAGATGGGATTAAGAGCCCGCCTTTCCCCGGGACTCTGTGACCTCTTAACATGGGAAGAACAAAACAGTAGGGTTAGGCATGGATGGGTGGGTGGGATTCTCACCATGCCTCTAACAGCCCCAAACGGACTCTCCAAACATCTGCACACGAGTGTCAGCATCATGTACACAGAGAGCGTTCATCCAGACTCCTTTCTCAGGTGTGATGTCATGGAAGGGCTGCCTGATTCTGAAGTCTACGAAAATGGAAACTCAAAAGAATGGCCCAAGTCACGGAAAATGGGCAAGTGTTGCACACTGGCTGGGAGGAGACTCATGTTGGCCCACGCCTACATTTTAAGCTTCCCCTGACACTGCTGACATATCCAAACACCAACTGCTCTTCCATCCAAGCAGCTGTCTTGCATTGAGTAACCTTTTGCCACTTCAAAGCACACTTGCACACCTGTGCATGTGTTCCATCATGGCACAGCACCCTCTCTTCCTCACCACTGGCATTCCACAAAATTCAAGTGTCGAGTTGTTCTCTTTTTCTTGTATTCTAAACAACTCCTGATGACTGTGAAAAGATTAATCCACCAGACTGGGACAGAAGCAAACAAAAATCATTCCTTGAAGCAAGGGCAAATCAAAAATGCGTATTTCCTCGGAAGAGAGGAAATTAGCAAACACACAACTGCAATCCTAATGCAAAGCCAGATCTGATATTCAGCAATGCTTTTCCTCCTCACTCCCTAAAGTCATGTCCCCAGTTCTCCTCTAGCTCATCACCTTCTCCCACATGCAACAGGATTTGTATTTCCTTATCCAAATGGAAGCCAGGATCCCGAGGCGTCTTGACATGAAGGCAACAAAGACTTAATGGAAAGGCCCTAACAATATCAGGCCTGAAAGGGTTTACTTACTTATGCTTTTGTTTGCGAATTGAGGGCTGTGCTGAGTTGAAAAATCCTCATGGCGTTGAACAACGGGGCTGTGTCTTGGGCTTGAATCCAGCTAGGTGAGTGGGCAAGTATCTTCCCACACAGATCGCACAATGGAGAGCACGGAAGACACTGGGCCATACACTCCAGTGTGGGTCCACGCGTCATGGCCAAAACTCCTTGGGGAGACTTCTGGAGACCACAAAACAGAGAGCACTCAAGACACAAGGGCCAGATACTCCAGTCACGGCTGAGGCCCCTGGGGGAGGCTGCCAGAGGTCATTATTGTCCCCTCAGTTTATAAAGGTCATTTAGAGTAAAGTTCAGGCCAACATGTCCACAGAGACTTGAAACCAACTGCAGAAAGTGACAAGAACTAGTAGAAAGATCCTACCAACCTCAGCACAGGTCGTGAGAAACATACATATGAAATTCCAAAGAAAGGAGAATCTAGATTTTAAAAAATCCATAATAAATAAGAACAGAGACTTTTTCTCTCAACCCCACTAGTTAAGGGTTGTCATCAGTTTCCAAGCGAGGAGAAATGGGGAGTACATTTTAAAACATGATGTGCATAGAATATATCACTTTGTATGTATGCATAATAGTGTTCTACTCTGTTTACCATGTGTATTCGTGGCAATCTGAGCTATTTCTCTTGTGTTTGTGAAGTCCTGAGATAAAGTCCCTTCTGATGATTTTTTAAATTTTTATTTTACTTTGTTAGTGAAATAGGGTCTCACTCCATCACTCAGACTGGAATGCAGTGGCCTGATCACAATTGACCACAGTCTTAGCCTCCTGGGCTCAAGCAGTCCTCCCATTTCAGCCTCCTGAGTGGCTGTGGCTACAGGTGTGCACCACCACACTTGACTAATTTAATTTTTTTTTTCTTTTTGTGAAGACAAGGTCTCACTACGCTGCCCAAGATGGTTTCAAACTCCTGGCCTCAGCCTTCCAAAGTTCTGGGATTAAAGACATGAGCTACTGCACCTGGCCAAAAAAAGTTTTAGATTACAAGTAATAATAACAGTTTATATAAGTATTAGTAGCATCTACTTTGTAGTGTTGTGGGAATAAACTGAGTGTAATGCACATAAAACCCTTAACCCTTGAGGTTTAATACAATTATTGCATTAAAGTACTTAATATACATGACTCTAATTATTACTGTTTTTGTTTTAATTTTTAAAATTAAAAAAAAAAATTTGCAGGGATGGGGCCTTGCTATGTGGTTCAGGTTGGTCTCAAAGTCCTGGTCTCAAGCGATCCTCTTGCCTCAGCCTCCCAAAGTGCCGGGATTCGAGGTACACGTCACCACATCAGGCCCCTGATCATTGCTACTGTGACCTCCAGAAGAGACACTTGGAGGCTATCTCAGTAGACCGCCAGGGATCTGGAGTGGGAGGGCACAGGCGGGTGCACAGTCCCCTGCCAGAATGCTGTCCTAACAGGGCTTTAGCATGTGGGTGTGCTTGTTGCTGCCTTGAGGCCTCGTGCCATTTAAACTTTTTGTAAACCTGCTGTTGTTCAGTGCAACAAGAGCACATACTCAGAATTTTTCACCCTGCTTTTCCTGGTATTTAAGTAATCTAGCCTCTTTATCTGTTTCCAGGAGGCATAGGAATGATCTCCCACATCTTAGAGAAGGGCACACAGGCAGATCGGAGTAAAATGACTTGCTTCGAGGCACAGCGAATTCTCAGTAAAACGGAAAACATATTAGAAGTTCTTCCCCTCAGGGCCAATCCTCTCTCGCACTCCCTTCCTGAGCAAACATGCCTGCATCAAATCGACCCTCATCCTTGTCTTAACAACATCTACTTATGTAAGCTGGGCAAATTCAGAAACCCAGCAAGAAGGACAGAGCGTTTATAGCTGTGACCCACATGGTTTAAATTAGCTGGGAGGCTGGCAAAACACCGTGTCATGCTGAAGTTATTTCCAGAACAGCAGGCGTCTCTTCAAGCAAACCAGCTGAAAAGATGTCAAGCTCGCCAACCCATGTTCTCTGACACGGCTCTTTTGAAATGGAGGGAATGGTGGGGGAATTTTTCTTTCCACATATTCAAATTAATAAACCAGGAAGCATCTATTACGCGCTGTGAGTCAAAGTTGAAAACAAAGCCCTCACCGGTCTTGCAGCATCTGGAGTTGAGCTGCACGGGTCTGAAACTGGCTCCGCTACTGCCTGGCTGGGAGCCCAAGGCACCTTAACCAGCATCCCCATGTCTCATTTTCCTGTGTGGCCGGTGACAGTCCATGCCTCCGAGGCTGTAGTGAGAACTAAGTGGGTTAATTAAGCGCTCGATGACGTGCTCACAGATACTCCCAGTAATGATCACCTCCCGGCACCTGGTCCAAAGTCTGGCACATTCCAATGTGAGTTGCACCCTTGAACACACAAGAAGCTTTCACTCTAGTTGAAAGGCAGGAGGCACCTATAAGACAAGAATAACCAAATAGTAGGAAGACCTCCATGCAAGGGTGTGTTTATTATACAAGAGTCATCAGATGAGGGGACTGTCGCTGACAGCAAGGTGGATGGGAAAAGTCCTTCTCTTGGATTAGCCGAGGCATCTGAGTGGAGGACTCATGGGCCAACATGCTCGATGATGGATGCGGGGGAACCCCCTAAGAATGGAATTATCTTTTGGAGGGCAAGCCCTGTGTCGTACACACTTCTCCAAACAGGTTCTAGGAACCCATCGGCATCAGTGGACCAACTAGCATTGTTGTGCGAGGCTGCGTTTGGATTCCGTGAGATTTTCTTTGAGATTCTTTTGAAGCGTTTGCCCATTTCTTGACAGGCGACAAGCAACAGGCGCTCGATGAAGTGCTCGCAGATACTCCCAGTAATGATCACCTCCCAGCACCTGGACTTCTCCCATCCACTTTGCTGTCAGCGACAGTCCCCTCATCTGATGACTCTTGTATAATAAACACACCCTTGCATGGAGGTCTTCCTACTATTTGGTTATTCTTGTCTTATAGGTGCCCCCTGCCTTTCAACTAGAGTGAAAGCTTCTTGTGAGTTCAAGGATGCAACTCACATTGGAATGTGCCAGACTTTGGACCAGGTGCCGGGAGGTGATCATTACTGGGAGTATCTGTAAGCACTTCATCGAGCGCTTTGCACAAGCAACCTGTCCCATAGTGCTGAGTGCTCAGCAGTTTTGGACCAAAGATGCAATGACTTCCATGCTCCACTCTTCCTCACCTAATCTCACCCCGAGCATTTTGATAAGTGTATTGCATGAGACGAAGAGTACTTTGAAAGTGACTGAAGCTTAAACATTGAAGAATAAATGCACAATTTTTTATAAGTAAATTCCAGGATTTGGCATCCTCCTTTAGTATAAAAGCTGACTCCCTTAACCTCAGAACTAGGTTAAAATATTTGATGGAAGAAACAGAGATGGAATAGCCATGAGGTATCAGTTTCAAATTGCAGGAGAGAAACTGTGCTTGGTCCTCCTGAGTTGCTTCTCATGTGTTTCAGTTTGGAAAAAAATCTTAAAACATTAAAAAAAAATAAAAACATAAAAAATAAATAGAGAAAAAAGAAAAAAGTTTGTAAGAATCTCCCCAGGGAGGGAGATGAGAGGTGAGAGGGAGAGATGAGAATGCAGGTATTCCATCTCTACTAATAGATTTTTTTAATTTCATAAAAGTGTTGCAAATTAATTCCAGACTAAACAAAAGACATGACTATGAATTTTAGGATTCTTGTGTGCCTGGCCTCTGGCATGGTGATGAGCACATGCTGGGTTCTCAATAGATTCCTGTCAAACGAATGAATGAGTCAAATAATCTTTAACTGAGCGAGAAAAATATCATTGCAAATCTCTTTACGCAAAATGTCAGGGAAGCCGTCATCTCAAAGAAAACGGAAAGACTTGGACGAGGAAAGGCACGAAGGCTCACTCCTGTACGAACCTCTGCTTTGTGCCCTGGACAGTGCCACAGGAGGGGACAGTCATTGTCCTCCTTTTTCAGAAAGGACAGAAAAGGCCGCCTGGGAGGCAGAGTGACTGGTGGATAGAGAGAAATGTTAGCAGTTATTTTGACACTGTTCAAAAGCGGTAAGGGAGATTTCATTTAAGACGACCGTAATAGGGTCAAGACCATTACAATTGGGGAGAGAGATTGACCTCCTCTCCCAAGACAGCAAAGACTTCTGAGGATTACAGCCAGAGTGAGGGCTTCAGTAGATGGGAAATCCTGAGAGGAGACAGCAAGGCGGGAAGGATACTGCTGACTGGCCTAATAGGAGGCTTGCTAAGGCAGACCCAGAACTTAGATGTCAAGGCCAGGGAGATTCTTAGCCATCTTCTTGTGAGAGGAGGCTGAGGTCGAAGATTCCTCAGAAGAGTCTGACTAAATTTGGCCAGAGAGAGAGTCTTTATCGGGGATTTCTCCGTGGAGTATGCTTGGGAGACTAGCTGTGCCAAAACGTTTTCAACACTAATAAAGCTTTCGTGCCAGGCTTGGTAGCTCAGCCTGTAATCCCGCGCCTTGGGAGGCTGAGGTGAGTGGATTGCTTGAGCCCGCGGGTTCGAGACCCGCCTGGGCAACTTGGCAAGACCTCATCTCTACAACAAATCAAAACATGAGCCGGGCGTGGTAGCGCGCACCTGTAGTTCCAGTTACTTGGAAGGCGGAGGCGGAAGGATCACCGGAGCCCAGCGGGTCGAGGCTGTGGTGGCCGGGAGCGGGCACTGCACTCCAGTCTAGGTGATAGAGTGAGACTCCAACTCAAAAAAAAAAATAAAAAAAAATAAAGCTTTCGGTTATCTTTTGTGGCCCTCTCTTCTTTTGAGACACGATGCTTCTGAGGCTAAAATGCAAAGCCAGTGTGCCAGCCATATTTTGGTGGTCTTGCAGTCTCACATCTATCTCTTGGGGAAATCACAGCACACCAACCCTACTTGGCACCTGCCACTCTTCCTCTGTTCTGCCTCTTCCTTAGTGCCATCCAGAACAGGGGTCTTCACCTCAGAGAAGCTTTGTGCTTGTTCCTCATTTAAGGGGATTTCTGTTTTCCTTGAGTTCATTGCTTCCTTGATAATTTGAGTAAAGAGATTTCACTTGATATTTTCTGATTTATTTAAAGATTACTTGACTCATCCCTTCTTTGACAGGAGGGTATTAAGTACCTAGCATCTGCTTGCCACCATGCCAAGGACCAGACACACCCAAGCCTTCTTGGACGGGCGGGCTGGACCAGTTTTGATACTGGAAATCCCCGCAAAGTGGAGCAGGGTGAATCGGACCAGCTTCCCAGGAATACGGACAGACCGAGGTCACACTGTGTCACGGGCAGCAGGTGGCAAATGGCTGGCAGAGGGAGTGTCTTGGCCCTTGGGCTCCCAGAGCCGACCAGCGCGGCGCCGGGCTGGGCTCCCTTCACGTGGGTCCCTGCAGTGCCGCCTACGTTTTCAGCTTTTCAGAAGGTTTTTGTTCTTTGCCACGAAATGGGCTCACACCGATCCTTCTAGCGGCACCATGGTGCAGAGGGTTGTCTACGTTCTTCCTGCCCCCAGGAGAGTGGCAGTTACTTAAAAGTGAACCTAAGTGAGGGCTTGAAGATACCCCACAAGGATAAAGTGTGGATTGTGTGTGTCCTCCTCACGGTCTTTCTGCTTGCATCTGTGCTACACTCAAGTGCCGAGAACCTGTCCAAGGAGGAAAAGCGTTGCCAGGCACAGATGAGAAGCACCGATCAAAATCACGACACGCACCGAGATCCAAGATGCCCCAGGTGGTCTCACTTTCTCCATGTCCTGGCCCCAAGGAGTCCTGACTGTCCAGGGAGGGCAGGCTCGGGCCTCTGCCCATGTGGCCCGGCCCCAGAGCCTGGCTTGGGTCGCCCTCCCTGCTTTTTCCTCGGGAGGTGTTGCTCCAGGCGAGCCTTTGCCCTGTGCCAGGACCCTGAGAATTCTCCCTGGGATCCTACCGGGAGAAAAAGCAAAAAGACTTTTGCTTCAGGAAGTGTGCTGGGGGTGGGGTGGGTAGAGGGGGAATCGCCAGTTTTAAAGGTATGATACACTCACAATAGCCTGATTCTGAACTTTCACAGACTGGGGACAATACGCTTAGTGCCTTAAAGTGGAGCTTCACCATGGCAGTGCACTGTGAAAACCATGTCTGGTGATTATCAAGTGCGTGATGTGCTGCACTGAAAGCCCTCTGAATTGGGTCCATTTCTGAATACAAATTGCAGCTCCTCTCCCAAAGGCCTTGGCTCAGAGGGAAGCCCAGGCCCAAGTACACTTTCCTGTCTCTTTGGATTCCAGTCACATCTGCTTCTCAAACGCGTCCTCTTTCCTGAAAGATCAGGTGATGGGGGGTAGATGGCAAATACAACCTCAGGTTTTAGACACGAAATTGCATGCAGGGAGCAGGTTTCTACAAGGACAGCTCCTGCACCCTGTCTCTGTGAGGCACTTTCCTGGGGGGACAGGGTGAGAAGGCCCTGCCGGCTCTGAAAGAGGAAAGATGGGGCGGGGGTGGGTTGGGCAGGAATGGGACACTGGCATCCGGCTCGGAGCCACTGGGCGTCTCCTGTCAGCCACGCTGCCCTGCCCCGGTCCTTCCTCCAGTGGGGTTCTCGGCACGACTAGCGCGTGGGTAAAGGGCGTGCTTGGGGCACCGGCCAGGGAGAACAGACCCTGAGACGAGAAACAGGCAGAGTGTGAACGCAGGTAGGGGCGTCGGCCCTCAGGGAGGGAGAGGAAGTCCAGGTGTGAGAATGGTTCTCGGGGAGGGAGGGCACACCCAGGTTTGAGGATGGCCCTTGGCGGGGAAGGGGAAACCAGGAATGAGGACGGACGTCAGGGAAGAAGGGGAAGCCCTTGTGTGAGGACAATCCTCAGGAAGGGAGGGGGACCCAAGTGTGAGGACAGCCCTCGGGGGACGAAGGGAAACCCCGGGGGTGAGGACGGATCTCAGGGAAGCAGGGGAAGCCCCTGTCTGAGGACAGCCCTCGGGAAGGGAGGGGGACCCACGTGTGAGGACGGTCCTCGGGGAGGAGGACCAATGCACAACGCCCTCTTTCGCCCACGAGGGCAACGATTCGCCTTATTAGCTGGGATGTGAGAACGCTCCTCTGGTGTTGCCCCAGCTGCCCTTGTGGGAGGCCAGCTTGGAGGTCACAGTCCAGACCCCTCCTTGTTGCTCCTTCCAGGTCCCACCTACGCCCGGGAGAGGGTGCAGACTCAGCAAAGAGCCGCTGAAAGAATTTGCATGTTGACCACTCTCTAATAAGGAAAATCGTTACCCCTAGTGGGCTAAAGAGGGCGTTGTGCATTGGTAAAGCTGCAATGAGTGCTGGCGAGGATGGTGTCGCTGAGGATGATAGAGCCAGGCGCCATTCCGACTGGGGACTACACACTGGGGTTGGTGGGACCTCTGGGGTGCTGGTGGAGGCCACCCGAGGGCGCTCTTGAGGAGGCTGCACCTTCTCCTGCAGCAGAACGAGATCTCCTCTGCACTGAAAAGGAAGGCAGGTGGCTGGTATCAGACGAGAGTTCCGGGCAAAGCAGGTGGCTCCAATTCCAGAACAGGACGCCCTTGCACTCAGGAAGACTCAGACGTGAAAGGACCATGGTATACAACCAGCAATCGGGGTGAGGCTCAATGTTCAAACTCATGGGTTCCCGAGGCCCAGAGGGAGGTCCCAGATGTGCTCAAGCCCCAGGCCAAGCCTGAATTGGCGAAAGACTCACACGTCTCCATCTGTGGGAAGAAAGAGCAGCAGCTAAGAACCAAGACGTGCCCGGCATCCCAAGCCGTCCCAGGCAATGCTTTGCCATGAAGTAGGAGGCCAGAGGGTCTGAGAAAGTCTTTCTGGACTTGGGAAGAGAACGTGAGAGCTGGCCTTTTCATTTGACTTTTAAATTATCTCCTGGAGGAAGGTTATCTGGGAGAGACACAGCGTAAGATGATTCTTTGTAAGGCCAAATTAAAGCTAAGGCTTTCCCTAGATGATAACCTTAGAAATATATTAGCTGGAAGGTCTCAAGCCCAGAATAAAATATGCCAAGAAACACCAGAATCATCACACAATACTCCAAATGATGTGAGAAACTTGGGCGACAAATAATTTTTGTGAGTGCAGGTAAACGCAGGGTGTAATAAATAAGTTCCTGCTGGGTGATTTATGTTAAAGAGCATTTGAAAAGCAAAAACTGAGGATGTGGCCTCTAAGAAACAACTGCCCGGAAAGCTAAAAACGATTTTCCTAATAATCGCATCGCAACGGCTACAGAAAATTTAATGCCATGATTCCTGACTTTTTTCTTCCATGTAAAAGAGTAACTTAGAGGTTTTCAGCTGAAAGAAACCTTTGAGCAGGAAAAGCTTTCCCATTTTCAGAGGACGGAAATTAAGTGGCTTGACCAAAGCTGAGCAGTTGATCTGTTTCAGAGACACTGCTAGATGCTGGATCTTGTCACTTCAAAAACTTCTGTCACCCCCAACTAGAGTCGTGAAGGCCAGCCATGTCCTCCGTCTCCCCTCTCTGGAAGGCATCCTGCCTCTCTTCCCTTGGAGCTAGGCTCATGTGGAGGGCTCGGTGGTGGCTTTGGGAGGTGGCAGCTTGCCCTTCATGCTCTGGGCGGGAAGTCCCCAGGGCTGCCCTCGGCCTCCCTGTGCATGGCGATGAGGGGCTCTGCCTGGCACCCCGCCTGTCGGGTCTGGGGGACCCCAGGGCCCATGAAAACCCAAGCTCCACTTTCCACAAGGTGGCAAGCAAGCATGAGAAGGCTGTGGATTGTCATCTGCGTAAGGACCATGGCCTCCTCTTGGAGAGCCATGATTCAAAGAAGAAAAAAGACCCGGGAGGAAGACGTGCTGCTTTGCTCGCCATGAAAAGCAAACCTTTTCTAGTATTTGCTTCAAGTCCCAACAACTCCAGTCCTCTCGGGATCCTGGTGACCCCCATGTGTGACTTGGCTCTGACTGTCCTGCGGTTGAACTTGCTAAGGATGAGAAGGAGCTTGGCATCCGAGACGATGGTGGGGAGCATACCCAGTGCGTCTCTTGGCGAGGAGGGCAGGCTGGCTGGGGCTACCATCCCCTCCCCACCGTCCTGCTCTTGTCTGGGCTGCAGTCACCCCTGACCAGTTCTGGATCCCCCCTTGCAACATGGGCTTTTGATCACGACCCTGTTGGAGAAAGCCGCAAGCCAAGGCGAGCTGTTTCTTATTTGTTTGACTACACAGAAAGCAGGTGACAAGCAATTTCCTTCTTCGACATCTAAGACGTCGAAAGGTCGGGTGTTAGGCAGGATTATGGGGAATTTATGAGGCCACAGGCCCCGCGGGAGCCTTATCAGGAGAGGCCCGGCTCCCCACACGCCCCGGCAGGTGGCGTGGGCCATGGCTGGCGGCCGCGTGCCTGCTGCGGTTATCATTGAGCGGCATCTTTGAAATGCCAAACTTTATTTATTGATCTTACAATTCTATGTTATCTCCAACAAGCCACGGGAGAAGTAATACATTTTTGTATGGATTGATCCTTGTAATGAGCCACAACGCACACCCAGAGATAGCCGGCCCGCTTTGTGGGCTCCTCACCTACACAGACGTGTCTCCCTCTAGGCATCCACCCAGTCGTCTCGCAGCACCCTTGTGGGATGTTTATTCAACAAATAACTGATTTGAGACAGACCTTTAAAGCGTTGTCGTCTTCCTGTCACTCCTTGCACCCGTTTAAATGCTATGTGGCCATCATGGTTAGGCTGATGTTTAATTAATTGCGAAGCTGTGAATTAAAGCGAAGTTAGAAGACAAATCATTTCTTGGTGCATGAGGGAGGAAGAAAGAGAGAAAGCCAGAAGGAGCGAGCGGGCCCAATGGGCGTTGGGGATGCTTAACCAACATCCCTTCGCTCATGGGGCCATGACAGCCTCGGGTTTTAAGGTTGACTTTTGGGAAGCAGATCTCATGAGCCCATTCCTTCCTGGTGGATTTCAGATTCATAGCCACATCGATGAGGAGATGCCACAGCCACTGGGCAGATGTGCGGACCTGGATGTAACCTCTCTCCTCGGCAAGCCTGATTGTGGGAAAAGTAGCAGAAGCTGCCCCTGATGGCCGAGGCAGCAAGGCGCAGCCACCGTTCTGTCGCAGGTGTGAGGATCGGTCTGTATTCTCAAGCCTGTGGGGTTGGTTCCCCGCCGAGGCCCTCCTGCTTCTTTCTGTCTCTGTGCCTCCCGTACCCTGAAGTTATCGTGGGCACGCCACACCTCGGTTCACCACACTGCTTGCATGCTGAGACCCACCCCTCACCCCTTTCCACCATCAGCGCCGCGAGGGCAGGGTCCCTTACACGCACAGCAGGGAGTGCGACACCCTCCTCCATGGGGTCCTGGGAGTCCTGGCCATCCCTCTCCTGGAGCATGGTCCTTTATACGCCCACGTGGTTGCCTAACAAACTGCCCTCAGGTGTCCACGCGTGCACCCGCCATCACCTTACCTAAAGCCACACCTCACCCTTCCCACGGACAGTCAACGATGTCTCATGAAAACGTGGCTCAGCCCTGAGGATCCATCTCCCTCTCTCAAGCCCCAGCCACGGCGGGGCTTCCCCAGGGCCTTCCGGGTTCCCGGCCCAAGGGCTCACCTCCCAGGACCCTGATCTGCCACACAGGGCGCCGGCAGACTGGCCTTACCTCCCCGGGAGACCGTTAGCCTTGACTCATTCTCCCCGGTGCCGGAGCTCCAGGTCACAGGCATGGTGGGTGCTCAATGTTCATTTGATGAGTGGATACCTGGAAAAGTGGAGGAAGAAAGCGAGGCTTTCAGGGTTTATGGCAGAGAGGGAAACAGGGCTTTGTGTTAGCGGCTCTCACGCCAGACGCACCCATCTTCAACCCGCTTCTGCGTACACCATTCTCCAAGGGCTTCCAGCCACAGCCCAGGGCTTCTGTGGAGGCCGTGGCCACTTCAGATCTGAAGTCTCCATCACACGGCTCTCTGGCCTGTTTGAAACCTCACGGTGCCTCCCTACTGCTCTTGGGAGAATGTCCACGCGTGAGCCGTGGTCCTCAGAGGCCTGGCTTGCCCCCACGTCTCTCTGCTGCGGTCTCTCAAGACGCCCCCCTCGCGTCTGTCCTCGGGCTCCCGCAGTTCCCGATGGCTCCAGAGGTTCCACCACCTCCCTTGTCTTCCTCGGTCCCTCTGCCTCTGTGTCCCTCCCAGCCTCTTCTGGAATGATCGCTCCTCCCCGCTTCTCTGCTTTTGCTCGTGCACGAGGTCTTTGCTTGGACAGTTTCTGCCAGGGCCTCCCTGTCCACCGGTCTCTTGAGAACGAGCTCCCAGAGACCCCACTCCCTCCCACGCAGCCTGGCCACACCATGCTGGAGTGATCCATCTGCTTGTCAGTCTCCTGCACACTATTTGGACTTGTCTTTTTGGACCCTCATTGCATTTCCAGCATACAGCACATGGTAGGAGCGATCAATGTACGTTTACTAAATGGTCAAATCGCTACACAGCTATGTAAACAGTGGAGAACTTTGCAGCTATTTTCATAGGACCCCTTAGCCTCAGCCATGTCCCCTCCATTCATTTCTTCACTCTCAGGGATGACAAGGCCCTCCCATGAGGGACAGAGGAGGAGAGAGGGAAGTGAGGTCTGCTGTATTCTAGAGAAGGAAGTGGTCATTTCTGACATGGAGTCCTTGTTCCGTGAATTGTCCATGAAAACAGCAATGAGGAACACCAATGCTTAGTGTTTCAAAGGCCTTGCAGAAGTCACCCAAATGCCATGACAAAATGGTACCGCGCAGCTAGGAAGGCAAGAAAAGTCTGCTGGACAACAGCATACTCTGGTTCTGCTGTGTCTCCTGGTGGAACTTGGGTAGCTGCACTTCTACTTGGACAGATGCAGCCAAGCAAACAGAAAAGCCAGTCGGTGTCTCTTTCCATGGGAAGAATTCCTGGCTGACATGAGGCTTCCCAGTCGAGTCCTCCCTGTCTGAGCAAGTTTAGCAGCTCAGGCCACCACGGAGGAACCATGGGGAGCTCACAGTTGTGTGAGCGAGAAATAGACTTCTGTCGGAGTAAGCCATCCAGAGTTTGACCTGTTAGTTGGAAGAGTAAAACTGAGGTTATTCTGATAGAAGCTTTGCATTGCATGCCTTTTAATCTCTAAGGCCTAGCATGGTGCCACAGAGGAGGTATCAGTAAGTGTCTGCTGAAGGGCTGAACAAATGAATGAATGACTGAACAGATAGCACTTAATGGTGAAACCAGGTTGCCACAGGACCTTGAGAATCAGGAAACGGGCTTTGAGGATAAGAAAAGGCGTACAAAATAGACGCTTCCAGGTGCTGCATCACAAAGCCTTTCCGCCTCTGGCGGCAGGAGTTTTGCCCACAGAACTCAGTGGAAAACACAAGTCTTTCACAAGAACCACTGAGCGTGAATCTAAGCACATGAGTGACTCTCTGAAGCATCAGGGATTTGGATTCCTTGATACTGGTCTTTGCTGCTCAGTGGGATTTAAACTCAATAATGAATCCCGGAAGTGGTTTGCAATTCACTGGATGAAACAAAGGCCGCCGATAAGTAGCATGACATCAGGTGGGCACCCCTTGTCCGGATCTTTCTTAGAAGACTTTTGAGACTGCACGAATTTCATCAACTGGCTGGGCATAACAGCAGGGCGAAGCTGCTGTGTGACTCTGCCCCTGCGTTTGGAGAAGCCCAGAGCCCGACGTCCATACTGGGGGCAAGGGCTTTCTTCCCTGGTACATTGATTTTGACTTAAATTAACTTTGATCTTGAGGTCCTCTCCCAGATTATAAAAGCTGAACGCCTCATTAATGATGAAAACAGTAGGAGTAGATGTATTGGAGCTGGTCGAGCAACGTGAATGCTTTGAAACGCAGCTTGTGCAAAGCAAGGCTGCTGCAAGCTGGCTAATTAGGGTCATTTCCAGACCACTGAGGAGGAAACACTGCTTGAGCAGGGTGATTTCTGGAAAATAGTTGGGGTCATCCATGGACAGCTCCCCTCTTGCCCGGTTGCATTGGGCCCATCCCAGGGCTCACATGAATCTTGTTTTCCTGTTGAATCACGATGGTCTCATCTAGTGCCACAACTCTCCACTGTCGAAACAGTGTATCAGTTACCTATTGCTGCATAACAAATGATTCCAAAACTTAGTGACTGTTAAAACGATATTTATTTTCTCATAGTCTCTGTATGTCAGGAATCTGGGCACAGCTCAGATGGGTCTTCTGCTGAGCACTCTCACAGGCTGCTTTGAAAGTGCCAGCTGACATTGCCAGCACCCCAAGTTGTGAAGGGACAGATCACTTAGGGAAGTTTCAGCCATACAGTCCTTGGAAGTATCCTGCTTCTTGTAGGTTGTCGAACCGAGAGGATTCTGTCCCTTGAAAGCTGTTGGTGAGTAACTGCTCTAAGTTCCTGAAAAATGGTCCTAGTTGTAAGGTAACTCAGAAGATGACTACTGACCTCATCAATTCAAGAACACACAGAGAGCCAGAGAGAGGAATGAGAGTGAACGTGAGAGAGAGAGAGAAAGAGAGAGAGAGAGAGAGAGAGAGAGAGAGAAGAGATGGAAGGTACAGATTTTTATTACCTATTTTTAGAAGTGCCATTCCACAACTTTTGCCATCTTTTATTCATTAGAAGTGAGTCACTATGTCCAGCCTACGTTCAAGGAAAGGAATACCATTGGTATTTTCAGAAGTCATCTTAGAAGTTGGCCTCACTGGAAGAGCAAACGCATGCTGGCAGAAAGTGCTCCTTGGGCTTTCCCTCCACTATACCCACTTTGAAGAAGAGAATGAATGGATGGTTGTAACTGAGGCAGCTTTCTGCAAGTGATAAAATTCTGTGATATGCTTTAAGTTAAAAATTAAAGGACTTGGCTGGGCTTGGTGGCTCAGTCTGCAATCCCAGCACTTTGGGAGGCCAAGGCGAATGGACTGCCCGAGCCCACGGGTTCGAGACCAGCCCGGGCAACTTGGCGAGACATTGCCTCTGCAATAAATAGGAAAAGCTTAGCTGGGTGAGTTAGCATGCGCCTGTAGTTCCAGCTATTTGGAAGGTTGGGGTAGAAGGATTGCCAGAGCCTAGCAGGTTAACTCTGGGGTGGCCATAAGCATACCACTGCACTCCAGCCTGGGTCACGGAGTGAGATTCCAACTCAAAAAAAAAAGGTTAAAAAACTTGTGTGCATATGTCCAGCAGAAGCATGGCTGGGTCATGTGGTCCTCTGACTTTTGGTTTTCCATAATGGCCGCACCTCTCTGCCAACACTTGCTAGCTGTTGTCTTTTGTTAATAGCTGTGCTAGCTGAGGTGAAGTGCTAGCTCATCGTGGTCTCATTCCCTGATGATCCTTGATGTTGAGCACTTCTGTCTACACCTGCTGGCCATTTCTACGTCTTCTTTGGAGAAATGTCTCTTCAGAGTGTGTGCCTGTTTTTCATCAGACTATTTTGTTACTTTTTGCTGTTACATTTTCCATACTAACCTCTTATCACATAAATGGTTCATAGTTTGCAGGCTGCCTTCTAATTTTGTTGAAGGTTTGTTTTCTTTGTGGAAGCTTTTCAGTTTGATGTCGTCTCACTTGTTTATTTTTGCTTTTGTTGCCTGAGCTTTTGATGTGATGTCTAAATATCATTGCCAAGGCTAAGGTCAAGAAGTTTCCCCTTACATTTTTCACTAGGAGTTTTATAGTTTCAGGTCTTACATTTAGGACTTTGATTCTTTGAGTTGATTTTTGTACATGGTATAAGACAAGGGTCCAATTTAATTTCTCTGCCTTTAGATATCCAGTTTCTCAATACCATTTATTGAAGAGACTGTCCTTTTCCTCTGTATCTTCTTGATGCCCTTGTTGGAAATTTGTTTATTGTATATTCTTGAATTTATTTATTTATTTGTTTATTTTTTTGAGTTGGAGTCTTACTCTGTTGCCCAGACTGGAGTGCAGTGGCATGCTCCCGGCCACCGCAGCCTCAACCTGCTGGGCTCTGGCAATCCTTCCGCCTCAGCCTTCCAGGTAACTGGAACTACAGGCACGCTACCACACCCAGCTAGCTTGTTTTTGATTTATTGTAGAGACGAGGTCTCGCCAAGTTGCCCAGGCGGGTCTCGAACCCACAGGCTCAGGCAATCCACTCACCTCAGCCTCCCAAAGGCGCGGGATTACAGGCTGAGCCACTGAGCCTGGCTTATTCTTGAATTTATTATGGGTCTGTATTTATTATGGGTCTGTATTCTGTTTTCAGCAATCCCTTTTCTGGATATATATGCAAAAGATATAACCACTACCTTGCAAAAATATCCATGTTCTCATGTTTATTGCAGCTTTATTCACAATAACCAAGTTTTTTATATAAATATGTATATACTGGAATATTATCCAGTCTTAAAAAAGGAGATCTTACCTTTTACAACAACATGGAAAAACCTAGAAGACATTATGCTAAGTGAAATAAGCCAGATCCGGAAAGACAAATACTGCATTATCTCATTCAGATGTGGAGTCTAGAACAAAAGCTGAGTAGAATATAGAAACAGAGAGCAGAATGGTGGTTACCAGGGAGGTTGGTGCTGCTGGAAGGGGCAATGGAGAGATGCAGATCAAAGAGTAGATGGTTGCAGTTATGCAGAATGAATGAGTCTAGCACTCGAATGCACGCCGTGAAACTATAGTTAATAACACTGTGTTGTACACTAAATTTGCTGAGAAAGTAGATTTTAGGCGCTTTTGCCACACACACACACACACACACACACACACACACACACACGCAGAAGGTGATGATGCGAGATGACAAATATGCTACTTAGCCTCACTATAGTCGTCGTTTCACTTTGCACAGCAAAGCATGTTGTGCGCCTGAAATATATGCAATTCAGAATTAAAGTAATTTTGCATCTTGCCTCATTTATCCCATAAAAATGAAAGTATATACTGTGATTATTACATTCCAGGCACTGTTCTCAGTGCTTGATATGTATTAACTTGTTTTATTCTACACACACACACACACACCCACCCTTCTACAAAAGACCGTTATCTTCATTGTAATAGAGGTTAAATAACTTGTTCAGGTCACTCACCTAGTTTATGAAAAAATCAGAATTCAACCCACGCAACCAAAGTCCAGAGTTCAGGTCATCATATATTATATTTTACCTCCTTTCTAAGGCGTTTTGAATTACCTGCTGGATTGAGTTCCCCTGCAATTCGTATGTCGTAATCCCCAGCACCTCTAAATGTGACTGTTCTTGGAGAAAGGTCTTTAAAGAGATAATTAAGGTTAAATAAAGTCATTGACATGAGTTCTCATCTAATATGAATGGTGTCTTTATAAGAAGGGTTTAGAACACAGGCACACACAGAACGATCATACAAACACCTTGGAAGAGGACGCCCATCTACAAGCCACAGAGAGAGGCCTCAGAAGAAACCAACCTTTCCAACACCTCACTCTTGGATTTCCAGACTCCAGAACTGGGAGGAGACACATTTCTATTGTTCTGGTGTTCAAGTCACCCAGATAGTATACGATATAGTATTATTAACTATAGTTCCATGGCGTGCATTCGAGTGCTAGACTCATTCATTCTGCATAACTGCAACCATCTACTCTTTGGTCTGCGTCTCTCCATTGCCCCTTCCAGTAGCACCAACCTCCCTGGTAACCACCATTCTGCTCTCTGTTTCTATATTCTGCTCAGCTTTTGTTTTAGATTCCACATGTGAACGAGTTAATGCAGTCTTTGTAATACCCACACACTCAGCATGCATTATGAGTTCCCTACCAAAGGAATTCACCTGCCATCAGGAATATTCATATCCTGGGATGGTGTGCCACACTGTATCTATGGTTTCCAGTATCTCCTGGCATCCTCCAGTTCTGCTAGCTCAGGTATTATGGAAAGCACTTGGAATTTGGCAGCCAACGCAAGAATGGTCTACGGTGTACAGAGTTAGGCCAGTCCCATAACGTCACTGTAGAATGAAACTAATAATGTCTACCTCACAGGGCGATGGAGGGATTAATGAGATAATGGAACGTGCCTGGCACAGTAGCTGACGTATATTAAATCCTTAACAAATGCCATTTATGCCTTAAACAGCAAGTCACGTGCACAGAAGTTACTGAAGGAACACAACAAGGGCATGCCCTTGCTCCCTCTGTGTCCACACAGTCCTGGAAAGCAATGGAAAAATGGATCCTCGGTTTTTCTTCTTTCTGTACATGGGCTCCTGACAGCTGTTCTTCCTACTGGCAAAGACCCTTATGACCATTTTTAAGCCAATGCAAAAATGTTGGGAGAATTCCAAAGTGGCTTAGTTTCCAGTCTTCTCTGAATTCTTCAGACTAGGGATGATTCAGAAAAGACTTGCTGCAACAAGGTAATTCCATCAGAGTGAACTCTAGTTTAATTCCACCAATACTTACTGAGTACCTCAGGTGCCAGGCTAAAGCTACTTGTCACAAACCATCATCCAGTGACCAGCCTAATCATGGCCGACTCAGCCTGCGTCCAAGCTAGAATTGTTGTATGAACAGGCAGGATTGCAATTCCGGGCATGTTTTATTGATCAGATCACATTTGGATCTTGTTTTCACTTGTGCACAATCTTTTTTAAGTATAAAAATGAACAAAGAATGTAGTATACATTGGATGGTGAGAAGTCTAGGTGAAAAAAGTTTGAAATAAATGGGGACATTTGGATAGAAGATGAGAAGACCTAGAAAGGACACTGTGTCTTAAATTCTTAGAAATCTGTCAAGTGGAAAGAGGTCTCATCTCTGTTGCTCCTAGTAACAAACCTGCAACTTGCAATAAGGCAGAATTCAATTGAACAAAACCAAAAATTTCTGCTATAGGCTGAGTTGTATCCCTCTCCCCCTCCCTTCCAAATACACACGCCAGAGTGCTAACCCTTAGTGTGATTCTGTTTAGAGACAGGGCTTTTAGGAAATATTAATAATTAAATGAACTCAGAAAGATGGGATCATAATTCAGTAGAGTTGGTGGTTTTATAAGAAGAAGAAAAGATCTCCTCTCTCTGTCTCTGTCTCTGCCACTCTCTCTCGCCATCCATCCATCTCTCCCAAAGAAAGGCCATGTGAGGAGGTGGCCGTCTGATAGCTAGGAAGGGAGTCCTCACCAGGCACCAAGTCAGCCAACATCCTAATCTTGAACTTCCCAGTATTCAGGGAAATAAATTTTTGGTTTTGCAGCTGCCAAGTCTACGTTATTTTGTTATGGCAGCCAAAGTCACCTAAGACAATGGCTGAAAATTAAAATGGAATCGTTTAGTAAGCACGGAATGCCAAGCAAAGGCCCAGATGGGTGTGCGCCAGGGCACACTCTAGGAGACATCTCCAGAGTGAATGAGAGCTCAGACTGACTGCCTTTATGGGCTCCCCCTCCAAGATTCTGAAATTTCACATGTCTTCAAAGCCATAGAGGCACAGAAACACGGGTCCCTCTGTGCGTATCACCACCTCCTCACTCTGTGAAGGATGAAGACTAGAAAGTCGGTTTCATTGCCTGTGTAAACTCTGATGAATTGGCAGTGGCTTCCTGGAGCAGTGTTTTGAGAAGGATTCTTGAAGCTATAGGGATAAAGAAAAAAATCCATCCTAGGAAGAGCTAATGCTTGCTGGCCACTTGTCATGAACCAGGCTCTATTCTACACACAGCGTTTGTCTTCACGCGCCTTATAATTGCGGCAACTCTAAGAGTTGAGTTGATGTCCACATTTTTGATAAGAAAAGAGACAGAAAGCAACTGCTCGAAGGCCACACGGCTAGCACACGGCAGCATCAGACCATAAGCCCCAGAGTCTGGCTCAAGCGTGTGCCGACGGCTCCTGCACTGTAATATCTCCCCAGCAATCCATTGGCAATATTCACCAGGAGTGGTGGGGATAGGATAGGCGCCTGGGAGGCACTCAGGATCAGCATGGGGGGAAACTCAAACTAAGACAAGTGGGCATGAAATATTTTTATTCAAATGTCACCGTTATTCAGACTCAAATCAGAACATTTCCAGACTCCTTAATAATTGAACAACAGAGCAGTGCTCAGCAGCCCAGACACTGTACATAATAGAGAAGCCACGTTTGGAATTCCATTATCTCTTCTCCAGATTCTGTTTGGAGCCATGTTGAACCAGGTCCTGTTGTGATGGGTGGTAGGAATAGGTAGCACCAGTTATTAAACCATATTTCTCTGCCTTTGCAGCCATCCATGACTGCAGGGACCCTGACTCCCCTCCTAATCAGCCCCTCCCTCCCAGGTACCTATTTATGTGAGTCTGCCAGCAATCACAAGTGCTCAGCGCTGGCCCCAGACACCTCATTCCCCATCAGCTCTTCCAGGTCTTCCTTTGAATCCTGTGACGGCACTTGCTTGGTTTTCTCAAGCAGTCTCTTGTCAGGCTGCTGACAGAGGCAAAACAGTTTCCCGTCTCATCACTCAGCTTAGTCTCCTGCAGGTAATATTCATTGCCTGTCTCTTCTGGGGCTTAAATGAGGGTGATCGCTCGGGTACCTGTGTCTGTCGAGTACTCCATCAGTAGCCCCTAATATGACATACGAGCTCTTCCCTAGGGACTAGCACAGCTCTCTCTCCAGTGAACTCTAGGGGACAATTCCCAGCATCTCACGAACTTCAGAATCTGGCAGATTTGTGAGAGTCAGGCAAAGGAGAGGCACCAGCTTATGAAATTCTTCCAAGCCAAGCATTCATTGTGAATATGCTTGATTTTTTGCCCTATTTGAAGAAAATTCCGTGTCTCTTCCTACACAGGTCTCAATGTGTCTCATTTTAGAATTTATTTAAAATAATACTGCCTACCAAATTGGCCTCAAAAGTCCTGCATCATTTCTCCTTCCAAAATTTTCTTGTCTTCTCTTTATTGTAGAGAAGGCTAAAGAGAGATGATAAAAATCTGCAATTCTTGATCCTGAATTTTAAAATGCAAGATGTTAAAATCAAATAAAGTAGGTCAAGGCTTCTCTGTATTTAGCAGAGACTAGCACTTTTCCACATCAGCAAATATTAAAGTAGATGGACAATCAAAAGTGCTATATCTTTCCTAAGTTTAAGAAAATGTTATCAAGAGACCAAAATTCTATTTTTTATTTTAGCCAAATAAATGGAACAAATCCAACTATATAACTTTATTGCTTATGAATTTATAGAAGGTTACTTGCTACATTTAAATAAAGTACTTGATTTTGCATTTATTTGGACAATGAATAATAGTTAAGCACATTCAACTCATTAATTATCAGTTAAGTCTATTCAAATGCAGGCTGTGATTAAGCTTATAAAACCTTCAGGGATTTGAAGCAATATTTAAAGCTGGAAGTTCTGATAGAACAAAATGGAAGGAAGTACAAGGAGGAATCACGCTGCAATACCAGACCGGAGGTACCTGGGGAAAACTGGAAGCCTTTGGTTTATTTTGAGATTGAAGAAGGTTATGAATATCCTCCATTATTCCGGGACATCATAATACTTGGTTGGACAAACATAATAAAATGTATAAGTGAAATTAAGTGATGGTACTACCATTCTTCCTAATAATAGCAACTCTCATATCTAAGATGCGTAGTATGTTCCCTTAATGAAGAAGAAAAATGTAAATGCCTCTGAAGCAGGCCAACGTTATTAATATAATGAACTATATGTTTAAGAAATTCACCTCACTGATATCAGTGAATGACTTTAACAGCTGCTTGCAGAATAATGAAGAGATGCTTCTGTGAGTCCATGGAGAAGTGTCGAGAGGAAGAACTTCATCATGGAAAAGGTTGTTCCTAGAGCCTTGGATCTGTCTTCCTTCTGGGTATTGTATCAAAGTAGAGGAGAGAGCTGGAGTTTCACCTGCCTGAAGCTGGAATCTTTGCTAACGGGGAAGCTGTCTGTATCTAATCCTGGAAACATGTCAGGTGCTGACCCTGAAGTCCATACTGTTGGTCAGGGGACAGACTAGTGCTCTAAGCCCAGATCCAGTCCTTCAGAGTAGGGGACACTGGGTTTGAGTGGCTGCTCTGCTGTCTCCGGGATGTTGGCTAGTCACCTTGCCTCGAAAGCGCTCCAGGACCTATAAATCCCTGGCCTTGGCTTGCATTCCCAAGCCTGTCCTGCGGGGCTCTAGAGGTATCTATCAAGTGCCCTGGCTCTGCCCTTTATCTTTGAAACTTCATATCTGTCTAATTCTTCCCTGGTAAAAGAACTTCCTCCCACCCCCCTAGTCAACCACTTGCAAAATGACTTCAACTTGCTCCTAACCTTAATCACAGGTTCTACACCTGCTCTTTGTCCTGTGCCACCCTCTGAGAACCCAGGGAGAGCAACCTTCCTGGGAGTGCAGAATGACTCTTGCATGCTGAAGTACTCTTTCCTGTGCATGTATTTTTCTTATCCCGTTCTCTTCAATATAACAAAAATTAAATGTATAGCATTTATTAAAAGAGGAAGGAGAAGGAAAAGGAAGAAGAAATCATATAAAGGGAGATTGCTTCCAATGTATGTCACTGACATTATCATTCATGTGCAATGGTTTACAAACATACATTAGCGATACTTCTTGCTAAAATGGAAGCTCATGAAGGTGTCCAATTTCCTCTTATCCACTCAGACACCACCACCCATGCTCCAATATGTGGCTATTCCAGCAGAAAGAGCTTTACGATGTCCACCAAACTATAATATCAGGAATCCCAATGCAATAGATATGTGTGTTTGTGTGTATATATAATGTATGCACATATATATGCGTGTATATATATTTTTATTTTTAAAGGAGGAACTTATTATAAAATAATTTATATATATATATATAGATATTTGCAAGGAATACAGAGGTCGAGGGCACTAAACTTTATGTGTGTGTGAAAGGAGTTGGAGAGGAACAAAGATAGAGAGCAAGAGAGATTCCTATCAGGATGTGTTTAAATTTCTGGAATCCTGAAACATTGACCATTTAGGGAACCCTCTTCAAGAAAAAAAAAACTAATTTCTTCTACCTGAAAATGACAATGCAGAAATTAATATGGAAACAAAAAAGAACACGAATAGCCAAAACTATCCTCAGTAGAAGGAGCAACGCAAGAGGTATCACACTTCAGACTTTAAACTTTACTACAAGGTTCCAGCAACCCAAACAGCCTGGTATTGGTACTAGAATAGGCACATAGACCAATGGACAGGACAGAGATTCTGGAGGCAAAAATGTGATCTCTCAATCCGCTCATCTTTGGCAAAACTACCGGTGACAACAGCTGGGGAAAAGAGACCATATTTAGCAAATGGTGCTGGGAAAACTGGCTGACCACATGCAGAAGAATGAAACTGGATCCCTATCTATCACCATATACAAAAATTCACCTTAAATGGACCAAAGATCTAAAGGTAGAACTTCAAACTACAAGAATATGTAAGAAACACCATTATGCACATTGGAGTAGGCAACAAATTATTGACTAAGTCCACAAAAGCAAATGCCATAAAAGCTAAGACAGACAAATGGAATCTCATCAAATCGAAAAGCTTTTGCACAGCAAAAGAGACCATCAAGAGAGTGGGGAGACGACCCACAGAATGGAGAAAAATATTTGCAAATTATGCATCTGACAAAGGCCTAACATCCAGGATCTACAAGGAACTCAAACGAAGTGAAAGGGAAACAAACACAACCCCATTAAAAAGTGGGCAAAGGACATGAAGAGACACTTCTCAAAAGAAGACACACAAGCAGCCAATGGAGACATGAAAAAATGCTCAGCCTCACTAATCATCAGGGAAATGCAAATCAAAACTACAAAGAGATGCCACCTAACTCCAGTAAGGATGACCGTCATTAATACATTTTTATCTTATTTTTCTATTATTTTTGTTAATAATTTGCTGATGCCGGTATGGAGAAAAGGGAATGCTTTTACACTGCTAGTGGGAGTGCAGTCTAGTTCAACCTCTGTGGAAAGCAGTGTGGTGATTTCTAAAAGAACTGGAAATTGACCTGTCTCATGATCCAGCAATCCTCCTCCTGGGACTATTCCTGAAGAAACATAAATTGTTTTACCAAAAAGACACCCACACACGCATGTTTATAGCCACGCTACTCACAACAGCAAAAAAATGGGACCAATGCTACTGCCCATCAATGGTGGCCTGGAAAAAGAAAATGCGGCACGTATACACGATGGAGTATTACGCAGCCAAAAAGAACAAAATAATGGACTTCGCAGTAACTTGAATGGAGTTGGAGACCATCATACTCAGTGATCTATCACAGAAACAGAGTACTGAATACCGCATATTCTCATTCATAAGTGAGATCTGAACAATAATCACATTAGCACAAGGGAGGGATTGGCAGTTGGTGGGCACTGCCAAGGAGGAGAGCACATGACAACACAAAGGGTACCTGGTCCTGTACTGGGGGAATGAGGGTCTGTTGGAGACCCACATGTGACCTGCAATCAGCCTACGTGTGTAGTTAATCCTTACTTGTACCCCACATCTCTAAAACAAAATAAAATTTAATAAAAAAGAGAAAAACACAAAAATTTCAAGAATAACATAGCCATCAGAGTGAATATTTAGAATAAGAGTAGAAATGACAACAAATGATAATTTTTTAAGGCCGCTCAATACTGCAGGCATTACAAAAACAACGTTCACACTAAACCACTGCCTGACACATCTCTGCGATATTCTTGGCTGCATATTCCCTGATTGCTTCTTAAAATGACAATAGTTTCGAAATACAGTTATTTCTAAAGAAAATAAAAATATTAAGTCTTCTGGCATTATTGATTAATATCTGTTTTTTATTATCAACAATCTAGAAATGTTCTCTAATTACTGGTCACATCTCACACATTTGAGGAAATGGCTACAAGTTTCATTAGAGATGAGCTACCACAGATGCACTCACTGTGTGTGACACTCGTATTGTTTGGGCTTCTCCAAATACAAGAATTGAGATAAATCATCTTTTCATTATCACCATCAAAAAATAAAGATTTGCACCACCTGTGATTGCAAGCACCATATGATAACGGGTGCATTCCTGGCAGGAGAGCAATTCTGCTCTGATAAGACATCAGTGAGAGGTAGGTCCCCATATTCCATTTTCATGTCTGCTGGTTGGAAGATCCTCTCTGGCCCACATCTGGTCCATGCAGCTCCAACCTCGCTTCTCCCCCAGACACGCATTCTTCCTGTGCCATGGGACGTGCTCCTGTCGTGAAGAAGTGACCCCTGGTCCTGCACCTTGCTGCCACGAAGCTGAGTTAGCGTTGTGAGTGGCAAGAGTGTGTCTGGAAGCCATTCGTCGCCAGAGGCCAGTGATGTCACAGCTCCACACAGGAGGGACTGGCAGCCGCGTGAATCCGTCCCACGGGCCACAAATGAGCCATGGCCAATGCCACCTTCCTCAGTCAGACTCCCAAAGTGCCTGCAGCCACATTCATGCCATCGGACTCCAAAGGAAGTACAACAGACTGGAGGGGAAGGACACAGTGGCCCTAAGCAATTGTCATTATTTTATCTTATTTTGCAAATTTCACATATTCGTGGAATCTTGGAAGGGGGCTGTGCAACTGCTGGTTTCCAAAGCATAATTTGTCAGCTTCATGGTTAAATCCAGTCCTGGTTCCAGCCAGTGTTTTCCTGAGGACCAGTGGGAAGGTAAGCTGTCCACAAAATGTGGTTGATGACTTAGCATTTAGGGCTCACTCTTTGGGAAACAGCATTATAAAAAGACTGGAGATAAGTCATGCTTGGTAATTTGGGTTCTGATGCAATATTGCCTAGACATTTCTCTGACGATGTCCATTGATGGGAACAGCATAAAACAGACTACAAGAAAACCCACATGGCTACTGAAACATTCCTATAGATCTCCTAGTTCCTTGTTGAGAAATTGCATTTTACTGTCACACATCAAGTGTCTTATTTATAATTGGTTGACTACCAAGACACAGTAAGAAATATACGTTTGGTCGTCTTCCTTGTTTTTGACACAGAGCTCCTACATCCTTTACGATTTCCAGGTGATGGGAGCTGCTCTTGTTCTAATGAGGTGCCTCAGTAAGCTCCCGGATGGCTTTGGGAGGGCCTGGTCACCAGGGATTCCAGGCCATAATGAGAAGCTTGGAATTTCAGTCCCACCTCCCTATCTCCTGGGAGGAGAGAGAGCTTGGAGACTGAATTAATGATCAATCATGGCTCCATAATAAAGCTGCCATAAGAAAATTCCTAAACTTTGGGGTCTGGAAAACTTCTAATTGGTAAACACGTTCACCTATTGGGAAGGTGGTGCACTCCAGCTTCATGGGAATGTAATCATCTTTATTCATGACCCCCAGGACCTCCCCCTACCTACCTCTTCACCCAGGATGTTCATCTACATCCTTTGTAATGTCCTTTATAATAAGCTTGCAAATGAAGTAAAGTTGTGCCCGAGTTCTGTAAGCTGTTATAGCAAATTACCAAGGGTGATGGGAGCCCCTAATTTGCAGCTAAGTCGGACAGCAGCAGGCATACCCTGGGCTCCCAGTACTTGTGACTGGCATCTAAGGTGGGGGTGGCCTTGTGAGACTGAGTCCTCACCTGTAAGGTCTGTATTAATTCCAGGTGGATGGCATCAGAATTGAGTTAAATTCTCATGTGGGTCCTGAAAAGCTGGGGAATTCATTGGTGTGGGGGGGTGGAAAATTCCCATACACATGGTGTCAGAAGTGTGAGCAGAGAAACTCTTTTCTTTTAAATTTAGGAATGTGCTTTAAAATATACTTTTTATATACTCTAGTATAGATTTCAGTCATTCTCAATTCTGCTGTTTTCTGTGAGTCCTCCCGACAGGCAACTGCATTTAGAGACCACATCAATAGTTAGTCCTGATGTCAATGGCCAAGTTGGGCTAAACCAGGATAAATAGACTTCTGTCTCAATAAGACTTCTCTGGTGAATGTGCTGCAAGTTACAAAAAATAAAATATTTCAAAGACTGAAGCAGCCACTTACATCATGAGTACACTATCTGCAGTAACTAAGCCTGGATATTCTGAGCAGAAAGTTGACTCCAAAACTCTTCAGGGAAGACACAGAAACTGGAGTGAGTTACAAAAAGGAGACTCCACCCCCACCATGATGCCAGCACTCTAAGATGAAGTTTAGCAAGACTGGAAGTGTTAATTATATGATCTATGACTGCTGTGACAGTCCCTTCTCTATCATGAAAGAGACATATGGAGATACTGAGAATCACTGCGAGGGGAAGAGGTTCTTGTAGTGAGTAAACCCAAACTCGGGGAGTCATGGGTTGAGGTCCTGACATGGAGAGGCAGAGTCCCAAGCCAGGCTGCTGCTCTGGGCTGAGACTCCCTTCCGACTGAGGAGGACGGAACTTGGGCAGATAGTTTTCCTGACAAACCTCTTTCTAGAATTTGTTTTTGTTTTTTGTCCTAATGAAAAACACACGCTTCTTTGAATGCAACACGTCCTCATTAACAACAGAAAATACACATGGTGTTTACTAAGTTTGCTTACTAAATTACAATCTCTTTTTTATTTTGAGTAGCCCAGGTTCTTGAGTTTCTCAAGACAGATTTTTCTTAGCTGCGATATAGCTGCATGGCAAGGAGAACTAAGCCAGGTTGTGTGTGTGAAATGCCGGTTTTCCATCCAGGTCATTTTCTGTCTGTCCAAGGTTGGGAGCACGGTCCCCATAATCCATGCAGCCACTCCTGCAGCAGGGCTGGCAGCATCTCTCAACAAGTCCCGATGTCCCTGTGAGCTGGATGCTAGCTCCTTTGCACATATGCACGAGCCTGAGATGCCGCGACAATTTATATCCACCAGGCTATTCAAGCAACGGCGTGTGAACCCCTAACCTTCTAAACAACATTCTGCCCCACTGCAAATGTGCAAAAAATGAAAGTTTATATACTCCTAGATAGAAGGGCATTTTCTATTCTTCAAGGTGTCTAGAAAAGGAGATGAGGAGCCATGCTGAGAGAGAGTTCCAGTGTTTAAATTGTTCTTGTCACAGGTCAATTCATCCCTCTCACCATCCTACAGTGTAATCTTACTTCTCATCTTGTTCTTTCTATAAAAAATAAAGATCACTCTCTTCATAGTCTTTGCGCACTCACCATTCACACAATTTTTCTCAACTCTGTCTCCAAATTCTTCACTCCTTTTTGACCAGAAAAGTTCCAGTCACAAATTTTTATGTCAGATGAGCTAACCTGAAAAGGGATAAACTAAGAAAAGGGTCACAAAAATGGATTAATAGTTATGAAAAAAAATCAAGGGTGCTTTAGAGGCACCCAAACTGCTTGCTGCAGGACGTGTGGGGCAGAGACGGGCTGTTCCAGATGAGGCGACACAGGCTTGGTGATCCATCTCGCTCCACAAACGTACATGCGAGCCAGCCAAGGCTGCAAAAGCTGCCCAGCCAAGCTCTGCCTGACTCAGGGACCCAAGGAACCATGAGCGAAACGAGTGGTTGTCCTGGGGTGTGTTTTATGCAACAAAAGCTACTGACCTTCACAGGCTTCTGATTGCAGCGTCTCCACCCGTCTCCCCCTAACCTTGACGAGCGCTCGTCCATTCTGGCTGGATGCTTATCTCTCCGCCTTCATTGACAGAAACCGAGAGGCATCCTTGTCTTCTTTCTGCTGAAGTCCTCTCACCAGCTTTGGACAAGACAGCAGTGAGCCCACACGGCTTCCTCGTGTGCGTGTCCCACATGGGTCCTCCACGTCTAGCTCAGATCAACCCTGAAAGAGCCAGCTGCCTGGCGTGGTCACCCCTTCCTGTCTCCTGATGTCGCTGTGGGTGAAAGATCCCAATATACCATTCTCTGCAAACATCAGAAAGCATCACCAAACTCCCAATCATCTTGGATTTCCTCTGTCGTCTTGAGGTGGAGGTGGAAGTGTCCCTCCTACCCCTAGCGAACAAAACTCACAGCAAACCACTGCCTTCAGAAATCCCACCACAACCTCCAACCACCCAGCCCTCACCACCCTCTTTTGGGTGCTGGGTTAAGAATATTTTAACTTTTTTTTGTTATCACGCCTGTTCTGAATTTCACATCCGAATTTCTCACTTCACATCAGAACGTGGCACCTGTTTTCATGCTGTCATCCCGTACACTGAGCTGAGGCAGTCCCCACATGCAGATCTGTAAGTTTATCAGCAAATACTAGTGATTTTGGGCTGGAGGTGGAGAAGGGAGGAGTCCGGTAACTGCTTCCCAGAGCTCAGAACTTAACCGAACACATGCTGCATCTTGACTCACATTTTAATCACAAAGCTTTCATTTCACCCGGACATCATCCTCGGACTTGGGAGTCAACCCTACCCGAAGAACAATGAATGTGAAGCAATGAATGTCGGTGGGGGGTGGGGTCCCAACACAAGGGGGCTGAAGGGGGCTGTGTGGAGTGGAGGGGCTGCCCCCAAGTTCTCTTCCAATTCGGCATCTTCGTTCATTAGCCAGAACAAGGAACAAGACAGGCCCTGATGAAGCTCACAGATGGCCCTCATTTGGGTCACGTTCCGAATACCAGGGGTATCGTAGAAATGGCACAAAGAACCTGGAGAAAGAGTAACAACGAGACTTCACTGTAAAAGTGTAAAGCCATGTGTCAGCGTGTAGAAAAAGAAGGCTTCAACATTTAAACAGCAGGGAAGTCACTGCTGAGAGTGATACCACGTTGGGTAAGGAGTTAAATTTTACAACGGGACCCTGGAAATACAGCAGTAAAGTTACTAGATCTTTCTGAGCCTCTGATCTCTGGAAGCTGAATTAGACGCCCTTACTGTGTGCCCCAGACCCTTAACTCTCACGGCTTCTAGAGTTCCCATTTGATTTGTGTGTCCCGCTCTGGACCCTGAGCTTCTTGAACACAAGGACATTCTCCATTCTCCACTGCACAGGGGGGGGCCCGGGTAAATATTTCCTGAAGGTGAAAAGCGAACTACTTCCAACAGCATCTCTTGGCATGGGATGCAGAGGTGAGAAGTCAAGCAATACTCTGGTTTCAGAACTCTCCACGTAACGAGGGCAGGAGGGAGGTCACGAGGGGTTGGTGATCATGAGAATGCCACCTTTCGTTTGTAGAGATCTTCCTTAATGATTGCTTGAAGGGAAAACCAATGACTTTAGCTTTCATAATTAAAAGGGACAGAGGGGGTGAACTCCTTACTGTGGAGATAAGCCATTTGAGAAGGGTGGGTGACCTCTTGGTCGGGTGAAAAACATTTGTGTGAGTTTGAGCACCATGGCAGATTTGCCAGCTGCTAGCATAGCATGTAGCAGGCTACAGCAAGGGGCAGGGTTCACGGTAGTGGTTCTCTGAGTGTGGTTTAGGAAACTCTATCGGCCCCCAAAGCTCTTTTGAGAGGACTTCAGGTCAAAAACATTTTCATAATCTTACTAGGATGTTGTCTGTCTCTTTGACTCTCATTCTCTCTTGAGAGTACAGCGAGGTTTTCCAGAGGCTAAATAACGTGTGATGGTGTCACCCAGGGGCTCATGAAATGTTTGCTTGTGTATTCTTGTGTTTTACACTTGTCACAGCTTGAGTTTCTCATATAGTAAATAGTCACAGATGCAACCCACACTAACAAAAGTTTTTGGGATCCTTCATACCTTTTAATAGTGTAAAGCAGTCCGGCAGCCAACAAGCTGAGAACTGTTGGGCTAGAATTCAGACATCGGAGTCAAACAGATATAGATTAAAATCCACATTTTACTGATTTCTTAGTTATTTGTCTTTTCTATGTCCCCATGACCTGGGCATGAGTGATATTTACCTCGTGCAGTCATTGTGAAGATTAAGTAAGAATGTATGAGAAAAGAACAGCACTCAGTGTGGAGTCCGCTGTCAAGACTTCACATGGTTTCCCATCTGATCAAGGAGCTGCATGGTGACTTCTGGGAAGTCCATTATGTCCCTCTGGAAGCCAGATCTCCTCTGCAGGATCCCACCGTCCCCCTCAGAGTCAGAGGAGAGGAGGCCAGAGGGCTGGCTCCGCATTCCCTCCCTGCCTGGAAGTCAGTGAGAAATGGAGGGTTCTGCTGATTCTGAGGTTGGGAGAAGTGGGCTCATTCCAAACCTGCCATCTGCACCTCTGGAGTCAGAATTAGCTTGGTGTGTAAGTCAGATCGTGCTTTGGAGTATAAGTTGGATCATAGATCGTGTTTGGTATGTAAGGATCATGCTTGGCATTTAAGTCAGATCGTGCTTGGTGTGTAAATTGAACCATGTTTGGTGTTTAAGTAGGAACACATCTGGCATGTAAGTTGGATCATGCTCGGTGTGTAAGTCAGATAGATCACACCAGGTGTGATCAGATCATGCTTGTATTATGCTGGGCATTTAAGTCAGATCATGCTTGGCATCTAAGTCAGAACATGCTTGGTGTGTAAGTTGGATCATGCTTGGTGTGTAAGTCAGATAGATCATACCAGGTGTGTAAGTCAGATCATGCCTGGAGTGTGAATCAGATCATGCCTGGTAAGTCAGATCATGCCTGTCGTGTAAGTGGGACCACATTTGCAATGCAAGTCGAATCATACTTGGTGTGTAAGTCAGATCACACCTGGTATATAAGTCGGATCATGCATGCCTGGCTGTGTAAGTTGGATCACCTTTCGTTTGGTGTATACATTGGATCAAGCTTGGCATGTAAGTCGGATCATGCTTGGTGTGCAAGTTGGACCCTGCTTGGTGTGTAAGTCGAATCTTGCTTGGCATGTAAGTTAGCTCATGCTTGCTGTTTAACTCAGAACATCCTTGGTGTGTAAGTTGAATCATGCTTGCTCTACATGTTGGGCCATGCTTAGTGTGTAAGTCAGATAAAGCTTGGTGTGTAAGTCAGATAATGCTTAGTGTTCAAGTTAGAAAATGTTTGTTGTGTAAGTTGGATCATGCTTGGCCTGTAAGTCAGATAGATCACACCGGGTGTGTAAGTCGGGTCACGCATAGACGAGCAAACATCTTCTTAATATTGGAAAAGATCCTTTCAGTCTTAGTGAAGCCCCAACCTGTGACACTTGGGGCACAGGAGAACCCTGCAGGGAGCGAGGCATTGGCCCACTCACAGCCTTTCTCTCCGCCTCCAGCCTCTGTGGCCCTGGGTACGTTGCTCAACCTGCTGGGTTTCCTCCTCTCCAATACAGGTAATAGTGGCCATGTCCTGCGTTTTGGTCATGAACTTATTAACAACTCTTATCACCATGGTTACCATTTAGGCAGTCAATTGCTCCGTTAGTCAAGACAAACTAGGTTATGCTGCAATAACAAATTGATCTCACAATCCATGGCTTAACATTGTGAAGGTTTGTTTTTCACTCACACTTCACGTCCATGGTGGGCGAGTGAGGCCTGCGCCGTGACTCAAGCCGACTGCTCCCCTATTATCACCAAATCATCTCAAAGAAAACCACATAGCTTATAAGGACCCCCCAAACAGGAATTTGTTTGCTTAAAAATGTGCATTTAAGCCGGGCTCGGTGGCTCAGCCTGTAATCCCACGCCTTTGGGAGGCTGAAGTGAGTGGATTGCCTGAGCCCGCGGGTTCGAGACCCACCTGGGCAGCAAGACCTCATCTCTACAATAAATCAAAAAATTAGCCAGGTGTGGTAGCGCGCGCCTGTAGTTCCGGCTACTCGGAAGGCTGAGGCGGAAGGATCGCCGGAGCCCAGCGGGTCGAGGCTGCGGTGGCCGGGAGCGGCCACTGCACTCCGGTCTGGGCGACAGAGTGAGACTCCAACTCAAAAAAAAAAATGTGCATTTATTCTAACATGTTTAAATTTCAGTACTCTTCAGTCCCAGAAGAGGAAGAGAGACCAGCAGGGCGAATCATTGGCCTAAAAGTGACACTTCCCTTCAGCTCACAATTGAGGCTGGAGTGGTTCTCACAGCCCCTGTATAGCGCCTGAATGTCATGGAAGCCCCTAATGAGTTTGTTGAGTGAATAAAGAAACAAGCCAATAAACAAAAGTAGCTGACGAGGGAGGACTCCCCAAAACAAGAATTTATTTATTTAAAAATGTGTATTTATTCTAACATGTCTAAACTTCAGTCTCCTTCAAGTACTCTTCACTTGATGCAATATACTTATTGCTGTTGTTTCCTTTGCTCAAAACAGTTTTGGAACTCATCAGCTTTGATGCCTCTTAGTGCTTCCACCGTTTTCCGCCTCACCTCTTCCACATGGACACAGAGTTTCCCTTAGAGGGCTCCGCCCACCCCTGGGGAAACAAAAACAGTCTCTTGGGGTGAGACCAGCTGAATAGGGAGGGTGGGCCATGGGAGTGTCATGCCGCTTTTGGGTCAAAAACTGCTGCACACTCAGCGCCGTGCAGGCAGGCTGTTTGTGTAAATCCCACCACGAAATGGGCAAACGCGTTGAAAGAATCTCAAAGAAAATTCACAGAGGCTAAATGCAGTCTGTCACAACAATGCTGGCTGGTACACAGATGGCAATGGGTTCCTAGAACACTCACCTGGCTGGGGAGGCCTGTGCTACCAGGGGCCCGTCCTCTGAAAGGTAATTCCAGTGTTGTTTTTTGGGGGCTGGGTGGGGTCCTTTCTTGATACTAGCATGTTTCTTTTTGCCCAGACTGAGATTTATGCATCTGCTTGTGTTTAGTGATGAGACAAACACAACTAAGAGGGTCTACAATAATCACTTCTGTAATGCGAGGATTTTCATGAAATTGTGAATTGCCTCTTGTTTTCCTTTGCAGCATCCATTGAGGACAGCCCGCAAGCCCTGAAGTGCATTTTGCCTCATTTAAAAACGACTTATGAGCCGGGCTCGGTGGCTCAACCTGTAATACCGCGCCTTTGGGAGGCTGAGGTGAGTGGATTGCCTGAGCCCGCGGGTTCGAGATCCACCTGGGCAGCGAGACCTCATCTCTACAATAAATAAAAAAAAAATCAGCTGGGCGTGGTAGCACATGCCTGTAATTCTGGCTACTGGGAAGGCTGAGGCAGAAGGATCGCCGGAGCCCAGCAGGTCGAGGCTGCGGTGGCCGGAAGCGGCCACTGCACTCCAGTCTGGGCTACGGAGTGAGACTCCAACTCAAAAAACAACAACAAACAAACAACAAAAAAACGACTTACGGGATGGGACCATGGCATTAGGTGTCTCCACCACGGCTTCACGGATCAGCTAATGTGCGCTCACTTTCAAGTCCAAATCTGGAAGTGCAGGTGCGTGGTGACGCTGAACCTTTGAAGTTCACCCATCCTCGCCGAGCATGATAATCCGCACGTTCTGAATCTACCTGAGGGACAACGTGGGTCATGGCATGGGTAGACCAAGGCTCCGCTCTCAGGCAAAACCCGCCTCACACGTCCACGCGTCTTGGGCAGACACTGCTGTTCAAGCCAACGGCGATCACAGGCAATTCTGTGACTTTAACCTGCTTAATTTCTCCTGGATAAAGCCAGGACCGAAACACGGGCAGAGGTGAGCCGCCACAGAGGGTCACATCACTTTTCTGCTGATGGGCGTCATCCTGCCGGTGGGATGTGGTGCCCACGCGGAAGAAGCTCGTGTTGATTTCCCAAGTCCTAATTAAGGCACTCAGGCTATTGTTCCGGATAAAAGATTTATTTGAATGCCAAACACCCTCCTCACTCTGACAGCGTGGCCCCATCTCCACGTGATGCCCAGAAAGGCTCTTTCCTGTGGGAACCCCCGGCCTCACCCGGGTGGTGCCGCTCACCGTGATCTCTTCCTTGTCCTCCATCGTGTCTTCAGCAGGTAAAAAGGCAAAGGCTGCCAGACTCGGAATGTCTTCCTCTCCCGGGAAGCAGGCAAAGAACCACATCCCGCCTGGGAAAGCGCCAAGGGGAAGGAGACTCTGAACACTGAAGAGGAGAGGAGGAAGCATGAGGCCAGGGAGGAAGGGAGGTGGGAAACAGACTCCACATCCCGGGCAAAGGTGGAAGCCTGTCCCTCCTGCCAAGAAGCCCCAGGAAGAGCAGACAAGAGACACACTCACCCCAACTAGAAGCGCAGCCTTGAGATGATCCTTCTTACCCCTCAAGAAACAAGCAATTATCTCCTATTTATGGGGCAGATCACCGGGAAGTGCTTGGTTAACAAAAGAAAGCACCCAGGCCCCAAGGCTGCAGGTCTTCCGCCTCCAACCCCAGAAAGGCTCTGTTGTCCAAGGGAATCCTGCCAGGAGGTCTTAGGGTGTCTGCATTCTCTGTCCCCATCTCCCTCTTCAAGTAGGAGCAGGCACCATCCCAGATGACAGTGGCCCAAACCAGAGCCAAGCGCAAGGTGTGCCACGGCTGCCCTGTCAGCTCCCTCCATGACAAGCAGGAGCTAACCCGGGTGCTGCAGCCACGCCTGGCGACTGGCGAGGCTTCCTTTCCCCCTCCCAGTGGCATAGATGGCTCCACTGTGGCTCTGTTACTAGGCCAGGGACACATCTCTCAGCGTCTCTTGAGGACTCCATGCCCCTTTTGTGTTCTCCCGGTGATGTGTCCCTCTCCTTTGTAGCCATAACCACCTGGAATTGCGCATTTACTCGTGTCATTATCTGGCTGAGGGTGTCTTCTCTGTTCCTTTGGTCCCTGAGGATGAGAGACTTGCACTCCCTGGCCCCGTCTTGTCCCGTCTCCTGGCACAAATGGTAGTCCATTGCCAATGTGCAGGCGACATGCATTGGGTAAAGAGATTCGTGAAACAGGTCAGACTTAATCACCTGAGCTGGGCCTCAGGCCTGTCTCGCTGTCTTCTCGCAAGGCGCTGAGTTCTGCTCACCACACCCCGTTCTCTGAGCTCTTTGCCCAGGGCTTCCGTCTTCACTGACTGCAAATGTGAATGTCATGTTTTAGATGTTCAGAAAAACTGCAAGTAGAGTCTCAAGTTCCCATATACCCTGAAGCAAATTTTCTCCATTAATAGCATTTTGCACCAGTATTTGTTACAACGTATGAGCCGATATGTGTACCTTCTTATTAACTAATGTCCGCACTTTATCCCGATCTCCTCAGTTTTTACCTAATGTTGATTCTTTTTTTCACACAGAGTACCCTCCGTTGGATTTTCTCAGAAGTTTTTCTCATGCTAACACTGAGGTTACAGGTCTTGGGAAGGGGGAAGGTTATTTCTGTTGCACGGTGTCGTAAACATGCACGACCAGCCTGACATCACTGCTGCTTCCGTCCTGGTCTCCTGGCTGAGGGGTGTGTTGGAGTCTCCACCGTGGGCACCAGCACTCAGGAGTGGGGCGTTGGCGCCATGTCCGTGGAGTGGAACTCTTCTGCAAGAAAGATTTGCCCGTTCTTTCTCATTTGTTTATTTCTTTAGCCAATCCTTATTTATTTCAGTAGGGCTTGCAGGTACTTGTTTTGTACTTAGTGTTCTCCAACACGACTTCGGTTTTCGTTCAAGTTGTTCCAGCTATGACTCTGGGAGCTCTCTCCATCAGCCCCTGCACCATTGAGTGTTTTGTCTTCCTTCAAGTACTTACTTCCTGGCAGCATGAGATGCTCTCGAATGGTCTTGCGAATCCCTGCTTCCGGCCCACAGTCAGCCGTCTGAACACAGCCGTTCAAAGAACTTGCTACAGTCCTCTTCGACATGCAGGTTGAAGCAGAGTCCCCGTGGAGCAGCGTTGAGAGGTGTTCACAGTGCCAAGAGGGGTCACCCTTCAAGAGGTCTGCAGGGCAACGGGTGCACCCTCTTTCCCATCTGCCTTCCTCTTGGGAAGACACAGCTGCAAGGTGCCATAGTGGTGGCACCTGCGCCTTGGACGTCCCAGGTTCTAGAACTGTAAGAAAAAAGTCTGTTGTCTATAAACAGGCGGAAGCCTTTTGCTATAGCAGCACAACCACTGGGACAGCTGGAGGAGCGAGGGAGTGCATGTGTGTAGATGCACGGGCATACATATGTCTCTGCAATCATCTGTGTATATGTCAAAATAGACATGAATTCGCACTGATGTCTCAGCTCCAGTCCATTAGAGCAGGGATCACTTCTGCCACCCCCACTGTAAACCCCACTCCAGCAGCGAGAACCAGCTCCCACCCAGTCATCCTCTGCATAGGGTTCAGTCCCAGCTTTCATGTGCACCAGTGCCAGCCTTTAGCCCATATTCCGTGGGACACAACGGCCAGCAACCACACGTGGGTATGGACCATGTATCCTGCCTCAGTTGTGTAGACTCCACCTATGTCTGAGGGCGGTTGCCTGGGTAGGCACCCTCCCTCACCCTCCATGAGGTGAGTCCCCATACCTGGAATGGGATTAGATGGCTTGTCCCATTCTGCATTCCATCCTGGAATTCTCAGATCTCTTAAACCACTTTCTAACATTTGCACACACTGAAGTTCACTCGTTGTGCTGCGGAACTCGGCGTGTTCTGACAGCTTCACAGTGTGTGTCTTCACAGTTAGCGCGTCCACAGATGACCCTACGGGATGTTGTCGCCGCCCTCGACATCCCCTCCCTTTCCTTTCCACATCTGTGCCAGCCATGTTTTTAATCACTGCTGGGTGTCAGCCTCTTCCAGTGCCAGATACCTGGAATCATACAGTACGTAGTCTTCTTAGACCGGCTTCTTCTGCTTTGCAGGATGCGTTGGAGTGTCCTTCGTGCCTTTCTACAGTTTGATAGCTCGTTTCTTTCTGTTGCTGGATGACATTCCTTTGTAAGGGTACACCCTCGTGTGTTTATCCATTCACTTTTTTACCAAAAGACATTCTAGTCCCTTCCTGTTTTTGACAGTTAGAAGTAAAATTGCTGTAAACGTTCATGTGCAGGTTTTGGTATGGATGCAGGTTTTCCAATCAATTGGGTAAACACCTAGGACCATGGTGGCTGGATATTGTCTCCAGTAAGTTTAATGACTGCCAACGACATTCCACTGAGGGGTTAGCTGATGGTCTACCTTTAAATCAACGCATACTGAATACAGATTATGTTTGGAGCCGTGCACTGGGCACTTTCGCACCCCTTATTTATTCACTCATTCTGCAAATACTTTTTGACCCTCCGGTACTACGGCCAGAAACTCCTTTAGGAACTGGGAACCCAAACACAAACAAAAACAACAAAAAATTCGTCTTTTAAGGAGCATTGATGCTAGTTAGGAGCAACAGATTCTGAATGAAAGAGTAAATACACTTATGAAATACCAAGTAAAGGTGGTGCTTAAGAGAGCTATGGCGGGGCAGTCTGCGTGGATGAGCACATCTGTGAATGGTGTGGGTATGCGCGATGTCGGGTATCTGCAGGTAAGGTGGCATCTGCCCAGACGCTTGCCGAGAGGACAGCTGGGTGAGGACCATTCAACGGCCGGTGCAAAAGCTCTGAGACAGTCACATGTCTAGCACGTTCCCATTCTAGAGAAAGCAAGGAGGCCGTGGGATAAAGCTGTGAAGGAGGGAGCCTGGCAACGAGATGAAGGAGAAAGGAACTGGGATGCAGGATGTGGGGTCCTGGACCACAGAGCGGGCCCGGCCTTGATTCTGGAAGGACAGGGCAGCACAGAAGGGTTGGAGTGGAGCAGAGACCTGGCCGCCCTGTACCTTCCACGGCTCCCGGTGTCACCCAGAGCAAAAGCCAAGTGCTCTCTGGGCAGCTGTGCTGGAGCCGTTCAAGGGGAAACGCAGGTGAGGGATGACGCCAGCACGTGGGTGGACCAGCTTGATTCAGAGGCTCCGTGAACAAGGACATGTGTTTCCTGCAGGTGTAGCAGCAATGTCAGCCCTGTGAAACCACCACAGAGCACCTGGTGTTTTCTCCAGTGGGCGGCCGTAGCTGGTCTCACTTCCCTGTCAGGCAAAGGCCTGTGGCAAATTTGAGGAAACTGAGGCATATCGATTATAAGTGTGAGCCAGCAGCGGCATGAAACGACCCACAGAGTTACCACGCACCAAGCACTTTTCTAGCACTGTGTACACATAGTTCAACCCGTTTAGTTTACCCCTGACCCTACAGAGGGATAACATGTGATAACATGTCCCACTTAAAGCTCAAAGCCACACAGCTTTAAAATGGTAGGGAAAAATACATCCGGTTTGGTACCAGAGCCCTAATTCTTTTATTATTATTATTATTGTTGTTGTTATCACAATCACAAAGCTGTGGGGTACATTTCAGGGTTAGGTGTACAAACTTTGATTATGCAGTTTCCCTCAACTGCCAGTACACCCCCCCAACAGTTTCCCACTACTACCAATCCCTTTCTTATAGCATTATAATTGTTCAAGGTCCGCTTATGAGTGAGAACATATGGTACTCCATTCTTTGTTTCTGCGATAGATCACTGAGTATGATCGACTCTAAATCCATCCAAGTTGCTGCGAAGACCATATGTTTGTCCTTCTTTACAGTCACATAACATTTCATTGCGTATATGTACCACATTTTTTTAATCCAGTCCAGTTTCAGTGGGCAACATGGTTGGTTCTATGTTTTTGCTATTGTGAATGGAGCTGCAGCAAACATAAGTGTGCAGGTATCTTTTTTGTAGAACGATTCGAGTTCCTTTGATTATATTCCCCATAGGGGAATTGCTGGCTCATATGGAAGGTCAATTTCTAGTTTTCAGAAATCACCACAGTGTCTTCCAAAGAGGTTGCACTAGTTTGCATTCCCACCAGCGGTGCAGAAGTGTTCCTTTTTCTCCACATCTGTTGTTGTTGGTTTTTTTAATGATGACCATTCTTACTGGGGTTAAGTGGTATCTTAATGTGGTTTTGATTTACATTGCTCTGATGGTGAGTGAGGCTGAGCACTTTTTCATGTGTCTGTTGGCTGCCAGTATGTCTTCTTTGGAGAAGTGTCTATTCATGTCTTTTCCCACTTTCTAATAGGGCTGTTTGCTTTTTTTCTTTCGGCATGTTTCAGTTCCTTATAGATCCTAGATGTTAGGTCTTTGTCAGGTGTACAGTTGGCAAATATTTTTTCCCATTCTGTGGGCTGTCTCCCTGCTCTCTTGATGGTTTCTTTTGCTTTGCAGAAGCTCGTCAGTTTGATGAGGTCCCACTTGTCTATCTTATTTCTTAAAGTATTAGACTTTAGGGTTCTGAATAGGAATTGGTTGCCAGTTCCAGTTTCCATAAGGGTGTCATCTCCTGCATTTTCTAAGATTCTTATACTTTGAGGTTTTATGTTTAGGTCTTTGATCCATTTAGAGTTAATTTTTGTGTATGGTGATAGGTAGGGGTCCTGTTTCAATCTTTTGCATGTGATCAGCCAGTTTTTCCAGCACCATTTACTGAATAGGTTCTCCTCTCCCCAGTGGTTGCTGTTGGAGGCTTTGTCAAAGATGAGCTGGTTGAGAAATTGAGGCTTTGCTTCCAGAATCTCTATCCTGTTCCATTGTCTATGTGCCTTTTCTTGTACCAATACGAGGCTATTTTGATTACTGTAGGCTGATAGTAAAGTTTGACGTCTGGAAGTGTGATACCTCCTGCTTTGTTTCTTTTGCTAAGGATTGTTTTGGCTATTCGTAGACATTTATGTTTCCACATGAATTTCCATATTGTTGTTTCCAGGTCTGAGAAGAAGGATGTTGGTAACTTAATGGGTATTACGTTGAATCTGTGGATTGCCTTTGGTAGGATGGACATTTTAACAATGTTGATTCTTCCTATCCATGAGCATGGAATATTTTTCCATTTGTTTTTGTCATTTTTATTTCTTTGAGCAGTGTGCTGTCGTTCTCATTGTAAAGGTCTTTCATTCAGAGCCCTAATTCTTATGAGATACTCAGTTGGTTGAAGGTCTCATTGCCTGTAAACAAGAGACTTGATTGTCAGCTTTTGGGTTGTTTGTTTTTTCCTCCGAAGAGCAACCATAGTCTGGTTCACTCACCAATTCCAGTCGGTCCTTGGGAGATCTCCTTCCTCATCTGTTTATGTTGCTTGTGGTGAGGGGGGGACCCTGCCTCAAATTCTAGGTGAATGTATGGTACCCAGTTCTGGCCCTGTTCAGTTGAGGGGATTGGCTCAGGGAGGGGTGGGTGAACTACAGTGCCAGATGGAACTTATCTTAGAACTTTCTGTTGGAAAGAGGGTCATTATTTGCCACTGGGCCACTGTGAGCATGGGAACCTGGCAGCCCTGTGGCAGCCACCTAGAGGGGAGGGAGGGTCCAGCTGAGGTGGGCTGACTCTGACAAGAGAGCGAGGCTCAGAGCCGGGGAGCCTGTTTGGATCTGTGCCCGCCCCTGCCCAGAGCCATTGTTTGAGTCAATACGCTCTTTGTGCATAAGCCGGTGCGATTTGTGTTTCTCTGACTTGTGTCTAAAGTATTCTGATTAATTAATAAATTGCTGAGGAGCTGCAGTCACGTAGTCACAGACGAGGCTCGTCTCCCTGAGCCCCGCCAGACGTGTGGCTGAGGACCCGGGGAGAGGAGTCCTCGTCTGGGTGAGGACATGCTGCCTCCGCACCCTCCCACTCCTTCAGAGAAAGGAGGAACTGATCACATCTCTTTGTCAAATGCTCCATGTGTTTCCAACCAACCTTAACTTGTAGAAGGAGCCTCTCAACAATTACAGTGGTCTGTTAAAGAAGAATTGCTCAGTGATCCTTAAACCACAGTAAGGGGGAACATCCAGGGCCCCTGTGCCAGGTGCAGGAGTCACAGCAACGGGGCCTCACGGGGGGAGAGACTGGGCCTGACTCCAGACACAGTCTGAGCAAGTGAGGCGCAGCATGGATGGAAATGACTTTTCAGAACGCCGGGGTGAGGGGATTCTGGCTCATATGACCTCACAGGATTCTTGCTCAAGACTGGCCAGGGTGATGAGACGTGCCCTAAGGGTGGTGGAGGACAAGGAGCCTGACCAGACGTCATCGAGGTGGTCAGACATCGTGAAGGACAGGCTCCCTGTAGGATGTGATTTGGCGAGGCCGTCTGCAGACGGGCCCAGGAGGCGAATGACAGTTTGACTGAGCAAAGACTCTTGGTCAGATTGTTGTGGAAAGAGGTGTCAGGACGCGAGGGCTTTATCTGGTCTGTGGTCCTCAGACCTGGAAGAGGGGAACACTGGAAGAGGGGGAGAATGGTCCATCGCTAAGAGCTTGCTCACTGTGGTTCGCTCACCAGTGAGAGACACTTTCACTTAGGAAGGCGGAGAGACCCACACGCGCATGTCCAGTGTGGCTGTGGCTGTGTCATCCAAGCCCTGAGAGACACCTGCACTTTTCTCTCCCCCAGACGCCCCTGGATCTGCGTCCTGTGTTCGCTGCTGTGTGGCTGTGGCTGAACGCAATTGAAGGCCATTTCCCGTCCATTTCACTGATTGCAACTCTTTAGCACATTCTCAAAGAAAGATGATTACAACTGACTGGTTCTGAATGCCTAATTTATTTACAAGCACGCCTGCTGCTCTTATTCACCTCCCAGACGATGGCATAAAATCATTGAGAAATGGCGGCCGTAACGCGCTGTCCCGCCACGGGCACGGTGGAGAGTGACACCCTCGGTCCCTCCGAGAAGGCACAGCCGCGGTGGGGGTGGTGTGGGCATGAAAGTCCTCTGTGGCTGCTTGGTTCTGATGGTACGTGCACAGAAAGAGATTTTTAAAGATACCATAAAACCCATACCAAACTGGCATTTTTGTGTTGGCAACTTAAAGCAAAACCTCATAGATTTCTCCTTTTTTGTTTACCCCCTTCCTTTTCTTTTGATTTTTTTTTTAAAGAATATCCCATTAGTTGGAAGGAAGGGTGAGTGTTTGAAACCCTGGCTGCATTCTAATTGCCTCTTGTTGCCGGGCAGGACTGTTCGCGTTAAGCTGAGCAAATGCCACATTTGCATCTCCAACAAGTGCTAGCGTTTTCCCTGCATCTCTCTGGCAATGTCCGTTTCACCCAAAAAGTCGCCTAAATTAGTCTACTAGGATGTTGCCTCATCTCATCCAGATCGGGAGGGAGAAAAGGGATTTTTCTCCAAACTGTGAAGTCTTGACTCAGCAGATAGACCTCGGCCTTTGTATTTGCAGATTAGACGAAGAACCAGACAACAAGGTCAGGACGGGGAGGATGGGTGTTTTCTCTCTTCCTAACAGCAGCAAGGGGAGTGGAGCTGGAGGCCACGCCCGGATGGGAGATCCTAACTTCTCACCTAAATGGCATCCAGCAACCTTCTGCTCCCTCCACTGAGAGAATGCAGGGCCTGTTCTCGCAGCCAAACAGAACCCGCCATCACGCTGCCTCTTTCTTTGTATTTTATTTTATTAAGTGAGAAAGCAGGATTTATTAGGAGGGCAGAAAAGCTCCCACAGTGGGAGGGGACGTGAGGGGGTTGCCCTCAAAAGCACTTTACGATGCTGTCACAAACAGAGAGGAGGCGCTCTCCTTAGAAGGAAGCTGGAGGACTGTGGGGAGGAGCTGTCTGTAGTGAAATTACTGGGACTCTGACGGCCAAGAGGAGGCATCGGGGTGCCCGGCATTCTACTCCACCGCTTGGCCTCGCTGGAACAGCCAACATTGCCAGATTTTCATTTCTGTTAACAGCTAAGGCTAAAGACTTTGAAAGTTAAACCCTCGAAGCTGGACTGGATTAAAAAAATGTGGTACATATACACAATGGAATATTATGCAGCCATAAAGAAGGACAAATATATAGACTTTGCAGCAACTAGTATGGATTTGGAGTCGATCACACTCAGTAATTTATCATAGAAACAAAGAACAGAGTTCCACAGGTTCTCACTCATAAGCTGACCTTGAACAAGTATAAAGCTACCAGAAAGCGACCGGCAGTAGTGGGGAACTGTCGGGAGTGAGGGTGAGATTGGCAGTTGAGGGAAACTGCTGGGGGAGGGAGGGGCATACCTCGTCGGCAAGGGGACCTGCATGATCAATGCTTGTCTACATAACCCTGAATTGTACCCCACATCTTTATAATAAAAAATTTAAAAAAAGAAAGTCAAACTGCCAATAGAGGGTCCCCAGGAGCCCTAACTTCATGGGGATGACACATTTGATTTCTCTCCTTTTCGGGTTTTGAAGGATGCGAGTGCAGGACAAGGCGAGGCTGGTCTCACCGGCAGCGAGGCCGGTCCTGCTTCCATCTCTCCAAGGCCCGGGAGAGAGCAGCCACTTGCCCGTCACCTGCGATGGCTCCGAGGCCCAAGAGGGGGTGGACACTGGCAAGTCCAGAAGGAAGGGCACGGTGTCTGGAACAGCGGGAAAGTGCAAGGGCTGTGGGCACCTCGTCTCGGAAGGACGCTTCAGCCACGGCCAGGTTGAAAAGGAGGAAGGAAAAGCTTGATGATGCAAGGAGAAAAGCAACTCCCAGGACAGGTCAGGGGATCCTAGTGGCCGAATCCACACGTGCCTCCCCGGTCTCCCTCACCTGCCCGGCCTCCCCGGCCTCCCATGCCTCCCGTGCCATGCCTGGCATTCATCATCATCCTCAACCCCTTGTTCCTCTTCCAGCGTGGTGAGGAATGTTCCAGAACGAGCATTCTCACTTTGCAAAGGGAGTGGCCGATTCTTTCCCCAAGCCCGGGGCAGGGTCACCCAGTGTCAAAGGGAACGGTGGTCCCTGAGAAAACAGGTCCCGGTCCTCATTCCTGGGGCCTGTGAAAGCTGCACTATGTGGGGAACGTCTTCGCAGATATAAGTAAGTCAAGGCTTTGAGATCGTGCCAAGTTCTCCGAGTGGGCGCTCCATCCGAAGCCGGGTGTCCCGACTAGAAACACCAGAAGGGACATTGCTGGGGACTCGGAGGCTGAGGCTGGAGGCCTGTGGCCACCGTCGAGAGGCACCGAGAAACTTGAAGAAACCAGAGCACAGAGGAGGTGAGAAGGGTCATGGTGCAACCTCCAGATCCCTCTGGAGGCAGCCCAGTCCACAGCTCGACTTCAGACTTCTTTCCTCCCTCCTTCCTTCCTTTTCCTTCCTCTTGGGAAAGTGTCTATATTTCTGCATGATTCAAATTGGATCTCAACCAACTGGAGATTTGTCGGTGGATGGAGCCATAATAAGTAAAGCGCTCCAGACTTTGCTGGAGTTGAAGTCGCAATTTCATGATCATGCTTTTTCAAAGACGGTCTTCTGTAAGCCTTTTTGATGAGTTTTGTGAAAATAAAATCCATGTGGACTGGAATTTCTCAAACTCAGTTTCAGGTTAAAATTAAAGATAAACATTTACCAAGAGTTGCTGTCTTGTGAAAAAATAAGTTTTTCAAAAGTAATCCTTTTAAAGTCTTGTGAACTTGAGAAAAATCGGTGTGCTTTCTGGAATTCAAATTTCCACATGTGAGCCCTCCCCTAAGAAAACCAACAAAGGAATAAAATTTCAGCACTCGGACTGGTTAACCTTTTCAACATTGGCAGATCAGGTGAGCAGACACTCTGGCAGGTGTCATCCATGAGGGCTGAGGCATCCAGGTGGGATGCCAGTTAATGGGCATATCTGTCACCGACCTGTCACTTTGGTGGGGAGGAGCCGGGTCACCTTCTCACACGGCACTGAGTTGCAGCTCACTATGTCAGCTGCATTTTTTAGGAAGTTGTATTTTATCAACTCACTAGTGAAAGCCTATGAAGAATTATAAAATAGATGAAATTCGCTTGTTGGAGAAGGGACTCTGTGGCCTGAGGCATGATGGTTGGAAGAGGAATGGGAGGTACGGAGAAGGCGGGCTTGACTGGGGACAGAAGGACTTGGAGACCACCTGTAAGTGGAGGGACCTGGCCACTCGAATCCCAGAGCAGAAGCCATTGCAAAAAGACAGACATTTTTTTTATTTTCTATTAAAAAAAATTTTTGCTTAATGTAGATCACCCAACTAATTAATAGGAGAATGTATGTTTTACCTTCTCTGACATGACAAGTGGTCACAGTCTGCCCCGAAATGTTAACTGAAAATAGTGTGCCTCTTAAGGTCTACCATGAACTTGAAACACAGGACCATGGTCCTTTTGCTCCTGGTGAAAACCTGCAGAGGGGTAACGTTGCCCTAAATCCCTGCCCCGTAGGGTCACAAGAGTTGCAAAAACACAGAAGCTGAAGTGCAAGAAAGAATTTCCTTAAGTTACAGGGATGTACTTTACACACCTATCTGAAAAGGCAGATAGGAAAGCAAAGGGAAGATTGCCCTTGGACTTCACGAGATGGAAGCACCCTTCCCTCTCTTGGTCCCAGGAGGGGGACGTTTTCCCTGGGCTCCTGGCCCTGGGCGCTGGAGAGGAATGCTCACCGGCTGATGCCAGCTTGCCCCTCTTCTCTGGAAAGGAAATACCAGGAGCACACCCTGGGGCTTCTCACTGCTCTGCAGGGGTGGGCCAAGAGGCCGGAGGCCCGCTGCAGGGAGACAGGCAGACAGGTGGGCCGAGCTCTGGAATTCTGTCGTAGTAAGTCCACTGGGTATCCCGACCCGACGGGTCACCCCAGCTTCGTTTCTACCAAAATGTTGGGTCTCTACCTCCTATTCTCCCAAACTTGTCAGATACGGGAACAGGAAAGAAGCCCCGGCCGGGAGCAGGCCGTCCATGCTATCTGGATTGATGTTGGTGCAGATGGCACCGAAACACAAGGGCACGTTCATGAAGAGAACATGTTCAGCTGCTTGTGCTGAAGTGGCAGTCCACAGACGTGAACACGGCTGGCAGAAATGCTGCCCCAAGAGCTTCACAGTGGCACTCTGCACTTAGGACGTGTACAGGAGAAGAGAAAGCACCTGCCTCCCTGCTGGTCTCCTCCTGAGGGTCTCTTGAGATCGTTCTCCCATCTAGCAATGCTTAGAAATCTGGACGATGGCAGCTGCGGTCACTGGTCTAATGGGAGTGCTTCGCTTTTTCGACAAGTGTGCTCAGAACCTCTCAAGTCTCATTTTCCCTTTGGGTTGTGTTACTAGGATTTTGAAGATGCTTTCTTGGAGCCTGAGCTCTGTTTGATAGCTTGGCCTCCACAATACTCCACAATACTCTGCGATACTCCACAAGCTCATGAGCAGACACTTGGGCCGGTGCTACCGTGCCCACGACCACTAGCTCCTGTCTTGGAATTGCTCAGACCTTCCTTCCAAGAAAGCTGCTACTTACCTGAATAAGAGGCTTCTCATAAGAAGCAGAAAGTTTTTGCTTCTTATGCAGTAAACCCAAAGAATTGAAATCCTGTGAGGAAAGTGCCTTGTGAGCTTGGAACCAGACACACAGATCTAAAGGGAGCTCCCTCTCATAGCCCCGAAGGCTGTTCAAGACAATATGAAAGACCAACATCATTCCACCCAGAATTCTTCCAACTGACCAGTTAGATAAATGATCTTATCTCCACAGAGGCAAAGCGCGGACAGGAAGTCTGGAAAAAACCGCCCCTGCCCGCCCACAGAAACCAGGAGGAGGGTGCTGGATCTGGAACGTGCTTCTCGGTGCTTCCTGGCAAATTCAATTTGCCTCCTCAGAGGTAACCGACAGAAGGGCTCTCCACAGGTGAGACATCTGGGAGCACATCTTCTTGCCTTTTAGCAGCACTGGGAAAAGTGTTTGCACAAAAGCCGTGTGAATAATTGATACATTGTTCTGGACAATTTCCCAATTCATGTTTTCTTCTTTTAAAAAGTAAAAACCAAACCAAACCACAAAGCAACCCACGGAGACCAACCAGAAGTGTGAAATTCACATTTCCTAAGAAAAATGAGGTCCAATTGTTCTCCCAGCTGGGGCTGAGGCGGTGTGTGTGCTGGCGCGCGGACTGGGAACTGCATTTCCTGAAGGGTGACAGCGGGCACCCATGCCTGTTATTCCAACAGTATCCCAACCAGGGCAAGTTTAAGAAAGCGTCGGCTGGGAGGGCCTGACGCGGTGCCTGTGTCTGCTTGCCTCTGGGGGGCTGCTGCCCGGACCAGCTGCAATGCTCGTGGAGAGGCCTCTTGGGAAGGGAGGCAGGACATAGTGTGGCTGAGGGCAGCAACTCCGGGTGGGCTTGAGATTTGCCAGGCATTGCAACTTGAGCAAAGCCCTTTACTCTCTGTGCCTGTCTCCTCTTAAGACGATCATAGTAGTGAGGACATGCCTCACTGAGTCATCGTTAGGGTGAAGCAAATCTCTGGGCTGGAAGCACTTAGGACCCCACTTCTCACTGAAGCACCATCTACTGCTGTGGCCGCCAGGTGTGCCAGGACAGATGCCTGGGACATGGCGGGACAGGGCAGAGGTCAAGTAGCTAGCAGAGCTGGTCTGGTTGTGCTCCCACCCCGAACTGCTACCACCCGCATGGCACGTACCTTGGTGGAGCCTCAGGCATCCCTTGCCGGACGAGGGACATGCAGCCTTCCTCACAGCAGCAGGAGTGGAAGAAGGAGTGAGAAAGTCCCATCCTGCAGCAAGTCCTCAATAAACTCTTTCACCTTGCCGGGCCCACGCCGTGGAATGAGAGCTGAGGCCATTTATTATAGGAATTGATTGTTTTCAAATGCAAGTTAAGCAGTTCCTTTCACCATTGCTTCAGTTGCAGCCACCACGCTGGCTGGGTTTATATTTTCCTCCAGGTCACAGGGTTTTCTCATTTTTCTTGTGACTTCCTCTTTAACCAAAAAATTATTTGGAAATGTATAATTTAGTTTCCAAATGTTTGAAGAGTCTCAAAATATTTTTTCTACTACCGAATTTAATTCTTTGTGGTCACAAAATGTAACTTCTAAGATTTCACTTTTTAAAATTTCTCGAGTGTTTTTTGTGTTCCAGAATAATAATATCTTAGCAAATATTTTGTGTGAGTTTAAAAGGAGTATGCATTTTGCTTTTTTGGATGGAATTTTCTGCAATAGTAAATAAAGTCTCATTGTTTGATAATGTCCGTTCCATATCCTTGCTAATTTTTTTGTGTTTGTTTTATCAGTGGTTGAGAAAAGCGTTTTGAAATCTGCAACTGTAATTTTGAATTTGCTTGCTTTCTTCTTTTTTCTGTCAGTTTTTGTTTCATGTATTTTGAAATGCTGTTATTGCCTGGACACACATTGAGGCTCACTCTGTCATCTTGACGAATTACTGTTTTATTTTCCGTTTCATCCCCTCTCTCCCTGATAACATTCCTTGTTCCATTTTCTTTTATATGAATTTGACTCTGGCTCTCTCATGATTAGTGCTTGCATTGTATATATCTCCATGCCTTTCACTTTTGAGCTCTCTGTATCGTCACAGTTATCGTCAGTTTCTCATAGAAAGCTTACATATTGGGTTTTGCTCTCTTATTCCGTCTAAAATATTCCTCTTTTAATTGGAGTGTAAACGAAATATTTAATGTAATTATTAGTATGGTTAAGTTTATATACATTATCTTGCTACTTGATTTCTATTTGTCCCATTTGCTTTATTCACTTATCTGCCTTTCCTGCTTTCTTTTGGATTTACTGAGCATTTTTATGGTTATATTTTATCTCCATGGCTGGTTTATTGGCTATATATGTTTGTGGATTTTTTTAAAAGGTATCTCTATTATTTACTATCTATATCTTTAACTAAGTTTAGTCTATGTAAAACTGTGTTACACCACTTCATGTAAAATGTAAGGCCTTTTATTTGCCGCCCCTTTTAATAATTTGTGCTATTATTGCTATGTATTTTATTTATGCGCATTATAATCCCTATGATACATTTTATTATTTTTACCTTAGGCAAGTATCATTTAAAGAATTTTATAACATACTTACTACTTTCTTATTACTCTTCATTTTTGTAAATTCAAATTTTCATCTGGTATAATGTTCCTTTTGCCTAAAGAACTTCTTTTAATGTGTCCTGTAGTTCAAGTCTGCTAGTAACAAATTCTGTCAGCTTTTGTTTATCTGAATAAAAAAATCTTTATTTTCACTTTATTTTTGGAAGGTGTTTTCATTGGCTATAGAAGTCTAGAGCTTTTTTTTCTTTTCAACACTTTAAATATGTCCTCCCTTTGCCTCATGAGCTCTGAAATCATTCTTATCTTTGTTTTTCTAGACCTATTTGGCCTTTTTCTTTGGCTACTTTTAAAGTTTTCTTGTTATCTCTGTGTTTCAGCAATTCAATTACAATGAGTCTTGAAGGATATTTCTTTCTTTCCTTCTCTCCCTTTTTCTTTCTTTTTTCTTTCTTTTTCCTTCTTTCCTTCTTTCTTTTTCTCTCTCTTTCTTTTATCCTCCTTCCTGTTTCTTGAGTTTCTTGGAGCTATAGGTTTATCATTATTAACAAATGTGTAAATTTCTGACCATTATTTTTAAAAGGAAATTTTCTGTGCCACAATCTCTTTTACTTGTACTACAATATGCATGTTAGGCCACTGGATATGTTCTTTAACATTTTTCTCTTTTTCATAGTCTTTTTGTCTGTGTACTTAATTTTTGAATAGTTTCTGTTGCTACTGATCTTTTTGTAGTGTCTAGTTGCTGCAAACCCTATACAGTAAAATTTTAGTTTCACATATTTTATTTTTCGTACATGCAAATTTCGTTTGGTTCTTTTTTTCCCATCTTTTATTTTCATTCTCTTTTATATTGATATTTTTGCCTTCAAATTCTTTAGCATAATAAACATATCTAACACCCTTGCCTGCCAGTCCACCACCTCCATCATGACTGTGTCTACTTATGTTGACTTTTTCATGTTTATAGGACTGCTTCTTTGCATGTCTAGACATTTTTAATTGAAAGATGGACATTGTGAATTTTACACTGTTGAATGCTTTGTGGGTTTCTCTTTTTCTCTCTCTCTCTCTTTTTTGCTCTTTCTTTAATGAGTGTTGGCAAGCAAGCAGTTAAGTTACGGAGGGATCGCTTTGATCTTTTTGAGTCATTTTTAAGCCTTTTTGAAGAGTAAATGTAAGATGGCATTTTCCCCCACTAGTACTGTGTGACTGATCTGGGTCTCTGGTGAATGTCCCAGGTACTCAGCGTGGTTTCTCCACTCCAGCTCTGGAAGCGTGAACAGCCCCTGGCTCTATGTGAGGTCGAAATGTCAATACGGGGCTCTCAGAATGGCTTTCTCCGGAACGTTGTGCTCAACGGGACTTGAGGGTGCTTCACCCTACTCTTGTGCAGACGGGTTCCTCTAACACTCACCCCTGTGTGAGCCCTAGGACTCTGCACTTGCTTCTGACACTCTGCCCTGAGAGTGGTCTAGCTCTCAGCTTTTCCAATCTCTGATCTGTTGCCTCAACTCTGAGACTCTGGGGCTCCGTCTGGGTCCCTCTCTCTGCACACTGATCCAGAAATTGTCTCATGAAAGCAGCTGGAGTCATCTCAGAATTCACCTCTGCTGTTTTTCTTTATTAAGGACACAGTCCTGTGCCGCCTGTGGCCTCGTGACTGAAAGCAGCTGTTCATAAATTTTGTTCCCTTTTCTAATTTTGGGTAGGGGAAGAGAGTCTGGATCCTGGTCATGTCTCGTGGCCAGAAGCTGAGGTAGTTCCATTTATTTTTTCGATGCTGGGCTCAGCAACCAAATAAAACATTTAGAGCACCAATCTATAGGACAACTGTAGAAAGAAACTCCTTTGCCTTTTGATAACAATAACTGGTAATTATTAAGAACCTATCAGTAGGAGGCAGAGTGCTGGATCCTTTATTCGCTTTACTTATTTTGTTCTCATAACGGTGTTTGAGAAGATGGATTATTATGTCCACCAAGTGAGGCGATGGTGGTCGTGAACATGGAGGAGTCAAAACCTGGGGGTCTACCTGCTGCCCCTGGTCCATTCCTCCCTCCTTCTGGCCTGTGTGAAAGGGGGGTGGGGGTGGCAGTGCATAGGGGGTGAACAGAGTAGAAAGAAAGGTCAAAGGAGGCTGGAGGTGAAGGAGCCTGTCTGACAAAGCCCCCTTGTACATGGGTGGCCTCCACCCATGACCCATAGACTCCCGGGTGGCAGACCTGTCTTCATCCAAAATGGTGTCTATGTCCCTCAATTTGCACTAATTTTTCTTGGTTCTCTGCACCATTCCTCACTTGCAGAAAGTTGGAGATTTTTCCTCCTGCCGCTTGGAGTCTTTGGTTTATGCAGCCACGTCTGGCACTTGTTAATTTCCTCTGACTTCTTGCTGCCTGGCCAGCCCTTACAGGCTTTCTCTTCTGGATTTTTCCATTTCTTTCTGTTGCTATTGTGAAATCGACCTTTGGTCTCCGGGATTCTTTCCATACAGTTTGAAGCATATTTTTGTGATTCCTATTATCTTAAAAAACCCCTCCTTGGTCACCAACTTCTGCCTGAGCATGAGTCAGTCTCCTCCCTTGGCTTTCTGGCCTGCGTTCCTTGAGACCAGGGCTCCGTCCACCTTTCCGCAGGCTCACGACTGCAGCAAGAGAGAGCATACGGTGGCTCAGCCTGTCATCCTGCGCCTTTGGGAGGCTGAGGTGAGTGGATTGCCTGAGCCCGCGGGTTCGAGACCCGCCTGGGCAGCGAGACCTCATCTCTACAATAAATCAAAAAATCAGCCGGCTGTGGTAGCAAATGCCTGTAATTCCGGCTACTCGGAAGGCTGAGACGGAAGGATCGCCGGAGCCCAGCAGGTCGAGGCTGCGGTGGCCGGGAGCGGTCACTGCACTCCAGTCTGGGAGACAGAGTGAGACTCCAACTCAAAAAGAAAAGAAAAAAAAAAGAAAACCTCTCACCACCCAAAGCAAACAGCTTTCATCAGTCCTGCTTTTATTTCATGTAGTTTCTGATTCGGGGATTCAATTGATCATTAGAACCCTTTATCAGCTGAAGTTATTCTCATTCTCTCTTCTCTGTTAAGACTTCCTGTGTCCCCAGCTGGATTCATACAACTGGGCATTATTTCATATTCTTCTCCTCTCTGGGCGGTGCTAAATTTGGCTTAGAAATCAGGATCTTTCTTGCATCTAAACCTGCTGTCTATAAAGGGCAACTTGTCCCAGAACTTTAATTTCCACTTTTTACTACAATACAAATTAAATTCAGGGGTAGCATACAGGTTGCATTACACATGCCAAGTCTAGTGCAGTCTGAGAACTCAAGACAGGGGAGTGAGTATCAGCTAGCACCAGCGACCACATTTATGACAGGGAGAGTGATGACACAGACGTCAAGGGTTTGCTAATCATGGAAGCATTTTCTTCTGTGACAATGGCTGCAAATCGACTTGTAGAATTCAAGTGTGAGTCAAATTCTGATTGTTCGATTTTCCCTCAGGTTTGACCACAGACGTACACACCTCTGTCTTCTATATTTTGCTGCCTTGATGAGATTACACCCTTCCTCAGTTTTCACTTATCTTACCTCCCAGAGGCCGGCCGTCGTGGTGACATGGGGACCCGCGTTCTCCTGAGGTGTCTGCCATTTCATATTGTCCTGAGTTTTGTCCCATCTCTTCCCATTCCCCAAATATCTTCAGACTAGAATGTATTTTCCCATCAAGCATCTTCCTTCTTATACCAAATTGGAATTTCTGCGCCTAAATAAATAACATTGTCATTCTGGTTCTAGATTGAGGAGAAGAAACTCAACATGCTCCTTCAACACTGGGATTAAAGTTTGCTGTCTGCAGGACTTCTCTGGCCTGGAGTGTTGTGCCTTTTTGGGTTGTTTATCTGACATGCATCTGTTATTCAAGACTTGCTGGTATTGTTGGAAAGGAAGGGTACTGTTTAAGGAAGTTTGGGATTGTGCTTTGTCAAGCACACCAAAGCATATGCCTGCTAATATTCCATTGTTGTGTGGTGTGTGCTAGCTGGTGTGACCACGCGTGTTGAATACGTGAGACTGATGTCTATGGGGTCACCTCAGTACAACTACAGTAGGCTCCTACCGTGGGCAGGGAAGGCACGCCATGCTTGTGGGGTCAGCTCGCGACAAACCAGCTGACCCTTCTCCTGAAGTGTGTGCAGGCAGGCTGGGGGCCACCACATGCCTCTAGCTGTGGGCCTGTGTGTAGGAGGGTGCACCGTCTGTTGCCTTCTCCACGTCCCAGGGCACATTTCCACATCCCACTGAGCTAGCTCTGCTTGAAGCCTCCATGGGATGCAAGGTGCCCATAAAACTGCCAAAATCAGGCATCAGGATGGGAGCTGTGGAGATAAATTGAGCCAATCATAGTAATAATACATGTGTGTATGTAGATGTATGTATGTGTGTATGCTATATACCAAGGGTGCCAAACATGTTGGCACATTCTAAGTGATGTTATCTATGTATAGCTTTAGTTTACCGTACCAGAGGTGTCTGGCTCCCGATGGTAACCACATTTTTTGTTGTTGTTGGAGTCTCACTCTGTCGCCCAGACTGGAGTGCTATGGCCGCTCCCAGCCACCTCAGTCTCAACCTGCTGGACTTCGGCGATCCTTCCGCCTCAACCTTCCAAGTAGCTGGAACTATAGGCACGCGCTACCACGCCTGGCTAATTTTTGATTTATTGTAGAGATGAGGTCTCCCCAAGTTGCCCAGGTGGGTCTCGAACCCGCTAGCTCAGGCAATCCACTCACCTCAGGCTCCCAAGGCGCAGGATTACAGGGTGAGCCACTAACCCCGGCTGATGGAAACCACTTTGAGCACTTCTTGTAATTGCAAAAGTCAAGCATGACTAGTAGTTACCATTTGTTATCGGTATATATTACATATTACAATTTCAATACGTTTTTCCTTTCTTAAAATGTGTATCCATTTTGTCACACCCTCTGTCTATGTACCGTGTATGTGTGTCTATTACATGCCAGCTTGTATTGTGAGACTCCACTCTGCATTCACGGAGTTGTCACTCTCGATGCCTCAAGAGAAAAGCAGCGTGCACGGGGCTGCGGGAGGCATGTTGGTGAGGACATGCTGGTGGGATCCCTCCAGAGAAGGCATGGTCCATCCCAGCAGCATTTCCCAAAGCACACTCTCTGGAATGCCACTCTTGGGGTTAGGAAGTGCCAACACAGAACAAAGCAGCCGATGCTCACGTGAGGCTTTCAAAACCTGGTTGCCCAGTGAAACCAGCTTCCTTTCCGAGGATGGCTGGGTTTTGTGCATGTGGGGATGAGCCCGTTAATGCTCAGAGTGGGCCAGATGATGGGGCATTGTTCCAGTCACTTGATTGCAGGCTGGATTTGCAGGAAAAACTGGTCAAGTCATCTTCCTCTGGGTCTTGAAGCATGGATATTTACAGCATACACGTGAGCATGGGAAGACCAGACATGAATAATTGCAGGGGGTTTATCCACCCACGAGCGCCATCACCCCATGGTCAGTATGAGACTGGGAAGCGGCTCTATCCGAAATGTTTTGACCTGCTAGTTGGGAGGCATGGCAAATGGAGAGGGACTGAGCGGTATTTGATTCTGTGCTGCAAGGTGTCGACAAGGCTTTATGTTTTTCTCGGAGGCTGTTTGGAAGAGAAGTCACTGTTGGGTAACCCTGTTGAATTTAGGAGCGAGGGATTCTAAACTCAGGGCACTGACTTGATTTATTTAAAGTTGTCTTCCCACACTGAGGGGATGGCAGAGAGGACAAGGAGCCCTGCCTTGACACGCGCCTTCTGAAATCAAGAAAGAGGCCACTGCCACCGCCCTCCGTCCCTGCCACCCACCTCTTCCTCTGGACTGTCCACCTCGCCCCTCTCGCTTATCACCTTTCACTGAGTCCTCCCTTCCTTGCTGTGCCTCTCAGTCTGTAAATAAACCTTCTCTGTCTGTCTCCTTCTCTTGACTGCCCAGCCTCTCAGAGAGTGACGTGCCCTCTGCCTGCTTCCTTTCACTTCTCTACTTCCTCATGTTGCAACCTTGAGCGATGCAGTTTTCGTTGAAAAGACCCCTTCAGATAGGAAACATATGCGAATCGTATCCCGGGGAAGGGATACTATCCAGAACATATAAAGAACTCCTAAAGGTCAACAACACGAAGACTCACGACCCAACTTACAAATGGGCAAAGGGTTTTAAATGGGTATTTCCCCCAAAAAAGAAATACATGGCCAATAATTACGTGGACATGTGTCCAGCCTCCTTAGTCATTGAGAAAATGCAGATCCAAATGACAACGAGGCACTACTCTGTACCTACGAGAAAGGTGATAATTTTTTTGAAAAGGAGCGTAGCACCAGGCGTTGGTAGACCCCGTCCGTCGCCCCGTCGCTGGTGGGAAGGTACCCTGGGATGGCCCCTGTGCAAAACAGTTGGTGGCTTCTCACAAACCAAATGCGGAATGATCACACGATCCCACCAAACTCACAGGAATGTGCCCCAAAGAGTCGAAAACAGCCACCGGGACAGACACTTACATAGCAATGTTGCTTACAGCAGTATGCGCAACAGCTAAACGGTGAAACTGGCCCAAATGCCCATCCCTGGATGCATGGACTTGCAGAAAAGGGTGCAGCTCACACACAGAGTGGGAGAGTACTACTCTGGGTGCCTCGAAGACACTATGCTAAGTGGAGTAAGCTCGATGCAAAAGGACACATGTCGTGGGTTCCACATATCTAGAAAGGATGCACATCATATAATCTCACATGCATGAATGACCCAGGAGAGGTAAAGTCCTGGAGACAGAAAGGGGCTGAGAGGTCGGGAAGGACAGGAGCTCCTGCTTCCCGGGTGGTTACAAGTTTCTACTTGGGGTGACGAAAAGGTTTTGAGAAAAGGGGGGGGGTGACGTTTGCCCAACATTGTGAATGTAATGAATGACGCTGAATTGCGCGCAGAAATGGTTTAGGGCCAAGCATGGTGGCTCACACCTGTAATCCCACCAACTGGGGAGGCTGAGTTGGGGAATCTCTTAAGGCCAGGAGTTGGAGTCCATCTCTACAAAAAAAATTACAGAAATAGTTTAAATGACAAATGTTGTGGTATATATATTTTGCCACCAATAAAGAAAAAAAATTGTAAAAGACTTCTCAAACACCTCTTTCCTGAGCGGGACAGGGCACTGCCAACTCATGCGGGTCTGTCTGCTTTGCAGGATTCCTCCAGTCGTTTGACTCTGCTTTCTCAAGGAGACCCTCCTGGCTCCTTTATTTAGACTCTCTCCTCCCTCATCTACGCCTTCCTTATGCCCTTCCTGGCTCTAGCTGTCTTCACAGGTGAAAGGTCTTTATGTGGGCTAATTACAGCATCCTTAGATGCTGATCATGAGTTCTTCGAGGCAGGGGCTCCTGCCCCAGTTTCCAAGCTCTTGGAGGGCAGGGACTCTCCTGCCTGGGTTTCTGAACTCTTCAAGGACAGGCATTCCTGCCTAGGCATCTAAGATTTTGGAGGATGGGGACTCCTGCCTGGGTTTCTAAGCATGGTTTCTAATCTCTTGGCGAGCAGGCATTCCGGCCTGGGTTTCTCCCTCTGCCCCATTTCAGGTGTCCAGTACTGGCCTGCATTGGGCAGACTTCCCTTAATCTTGTGAAGCAACAAGTCAGTGAACTCTTTCCTAGAAGAAGCTCAGGTGGTCCCAACGGAACGAGTCCTTCGCACAGCCTTTGCCTCAGCTGCCCTTTGAAGGCGACATGGCTCATTCCCCTTTTGAGGAAATCAAAGCCGGGCTGTGGCGATGGGAAACCTTGTGAGGTGGGAGCACTGCTTATAATAAAACACACTGCAGGATGGGCGATGCCGCTGAAGGAGATCTTTTAAAAATAAATGTCTAATTTAAATAAAAGCACCATGATTGCACTTTCACAAACATTTGCAACTCCCTCTGCTCACCTGACAGAGCCGGCTGCACTCCCAGGATTTCCTCTGAGCACGCTCACATTTTCCAAGGACTGAGCGAAAGCAAAACCAAATTAGAGCCACCGTTTGCTTCAGTGCTGGCGGTGCTGAGAAAAGGGAGGAGAGACCCAGGAGGATGACTCGAGTGGGGGAGCTGATGTGTGCACCTTGATCAAGGGCACTCCTGTGGTGGGTGCCGTACCCGGCGTCTGCTCCTGTCGTCCTCAAGCGAGAGGAGCCTCCCGCTGACGGCTCTACAGCTGGTGCCCTGCTGTGGCCTCGGCTTCCTCCTGCTGGCCTCCCTCTGTGAGCTGCCACGGCCTTGACTTCATCCTGCTGGTCTCCCTTCACGCCCTGCCGTGGCCTCCGCTTCCTCCTGCTGGCCTCCCTGCAAACCCTGCTGTGGCAGCCTGCTTCTTCCTTGCCGTGGCCTCGGCTTCCTCCTGCTGGCCTCCCTCCATGTTCGTCCTCACTCGCCAGGTCACCCCGCCTTGGGCCTTTGATCTGAGCCACCTGCAATGCTCCTACTTTCTCTCACCCAAGCAGATGCTTTCTATGGATCTGTCCAACCATTCCAGCTGAAAGAGGGACGGGCCACGAGGTGGGTGCCACCAGCACAATCCACAGTCCCCCAGGGGCCTAGAGCCACGAGGCGCCCATGGCCTGCTGAAGGTGGGCCTGCCCTGCAGGGTCCCACCCAGGGGTGCCCTCTGCTTCTTTCAGCCTTTCCTGGGTGCTTGGATGGGCCTCATCCCACGAGCCCGTTGAGGGGTCTTTGGCAGTCATTTGGCCTCGAACGGTCACATCACCACTTAAGATCAGGGATTATCTGTTACCATATTTTATCCTCAAAACAGATTTATGATAAAAAGCATGACTGACACCATTCTATAGAAAAGGAAACTGAGATGACATGAGGTTAGATGATTGGCCCCAAATCTTACAACTAATACGTGGTGAGCAGGGTTTCTAGGAAATCCCAAAGCTTCTATCCTCGTCTCTTACCTCTGCTATTTCTCCCCAAAGGATAATCAGCAACCATTTACACGTCTGGATTTTTTTCCCTAGCAGATGCTCATAATACTATCTATCTCACGTGTGTACGTATGCTTGCAAGTGGTCAAGAACTGTGCTAAATGAAGCCTTTTCTCAGAAACTCGAGTGAGGACAGTTTTAGTCTTTGTTCTTCAGAGAAACAGAACCAGGAGGAGACATGTAGAATTAGATGCAGGCATTTGTTATTAGGAATTGGCACACAGGTTTTGGAAGGGACGTCCGGAGATCTGTAGCTGGCAAGTTGGTGGTGCAAGAGAGCTGATGGTGTCAGCTCCAGTCCGAGTCTCACTCCAAAAGCAGGAGCAGACCAGCGTCCCAGCTGGAAGAGACTAACTCCCCATACTTGGCCTTTTTGTTGTATTTGGACCTTCAGCACATGTGTTTACCTAGGCACCCAGTGCCCCAGTCAAGTTGACACATAAACTTAACCAGTATGGTCTCCTAACATTTTTATTAACAGAAGAGCAAGTGAGACTCTGGGGAAGTCATCCAATGTCATCAGCTGATGAGAGGCAGATGTGATATTCAAGAGCAGCTCTGAACGTCGCTAAGGTCTTGTTTCTTCCTAGCTTCTCCTTCCTCCTATTTATGCCTGTTGAAGTCAGTTTTATTCTTCTTGATAGTGACAAGAAAGGGGGAGAGTGATTTGAGAAGACAGTTGTGATCATTCTTAGCAAAGCAAGTACATTTCCAAAGCTGCAGGGTGTGAATTATGAGCCTATCCTCTTGTTCCAGAATGGGAGCTCCAGGTGGGACAGGGAAGGCACGGAAGAATTGCCAGCATCACCTGTGACATCAATGGCGTCAGAAAGAGCCGGAACCGTCAGCCACCAAGAGGCTCCAGCTCCTGTCGATTCACAATCCAAGCCTGTCTCCTAAGACCTCCTCCTTCCTCTCTTGCAATACCTCTCCACTTGCAGTTTCCATTCCAGTTCTTCTTCCAAGACGGAGTTAGCTAGGCCACGTGCGACTCTGCATCTGATGATGTTTTCTCTGTTTGCTTGATGTTCATTGCCTCATTCTCATGAGGAGATCGCTCACAATGGAGGCTGCATGGCCAGTGGTCCAGCCCTGCAGAGATAGGCTAGGGATTCCACCCCCTGTGATTCACTTGACGGCCCCACCTTTTCCTCTGTTGCGCCGAGGTTTCCATGAGGCCTCAGTCACCCACCAGATGGGACCTTGGGGCACACAGATGGGTTGGAAATGCGTTGTCCTGCAACCTTGGACAGATTACTTAGCCTCGACTTCCCTTGGTCAGGTGGAGAGAGAAAAACCATAGCCAAAACCGAAGCCTACTTCAAGAATGCTGTGAAGAGGACAAGATGGTGTCTGTTCAATGTTTAATAAACTGTAAAATGCCAAATAAATGGAAAGTGTGAAGATGCAGACAAATTAATTCTGGCTTATGTTTCTGACTCCGAAGAACAGCAGTGTGTGTCTCCGGGGAATGTGTCTACCTGCCAATTCTGTCTTGGACTTTTCATCCATCCTTTTTTATATATTTTTTCAAAAACACTATTTCAAACCCTAAATGTAGCAAAATGTCACCATTGTGCCACATTTATATCATTCTTTATCAGCCCGTGGCAGATGCTCTGACAGATACAGGGGACGTGTGCAGCTCCAAGACTTGAGGAATCAGCTTCCGTGTACATTACCTGGTGTCAAGCAGAAGCCTCAAGGTTGTAAGATGTCGCTTTTATTTTTATAATTCTAACCGAGGCTCCTTCCTGGCAATAACATTCTTAAATTGGTACAGCCAAAAATTAAATCTGTTAAAATCTGTAGTAGAATAATAAAAATAGTACTTCCACGAATCTGAAAATGGATCCATTCTTTTCTTCTTCGGGGCTAATCTTCTGCCTTGATTGTGACTATTAGAAAATTAAAATGGATTGAAGCACGTGGCAGGGCTGTGATGCGTATTTTTGTTCACGCTCCTCTAGAAGGAGAGAGCGGAACACCTTGTAGGAATCACAGAAGATCCTCGAGGGTGAGTTCTCTTAGAAAGGTGAAGAAGGGGACTCCAAGATCACCGAAAGCTTTATTTGTGTGTTGGCACAGCGTCATTGTTTCATTGTCAAAAAGAGTGTGTATTCAAAGCTTAGGTGCCTTGAGAATTTAAGAGGAAAAATTTCCTAACCCTGAGCAGATGCTTGGAAAGGAGAAAAAGAGCCAGGTAGTCTTGGGTTCCCTAGAGGACCGTGCCAGAGGCAGCCCTGATCAGGGAGCGTCCACGAATCTGTGGGAAAACCCAGCCACACGGGGCTTCTCAGAGTGTGGGTCACACAGAGGTCAGAGCTACTTCCATATTTCCATCAGATAGTAGGAAATTATTTGCTTTTCTGTTTGTTTCTTTCCCTGAACTCCAATAGCACAAAAGCAAAAGCTTAGCACGAATTGGCACAGTGGCACCAAACACCTGGGAGTTACGGCACTCTCCACAGCCACACGACCCCTCTCAAAAAACGCCAGCTTCACTTAAGATGAATGATTGCCTGTGATGAAGCTACAAAAGTTAACGTCTTGATCAGGCACGGGCCCTTGAGTTGTCAGTTTTTCTAGCACTCTGTGTGGCTGGATGGGAATCCCTGTAAAGTATGGAGGCCACTCACTTAAAAATGATGGCCATTTGCGGGAAAGCACATGGGATTATTGGAGCCACCGGCTGAACTAGTTACATCTATCAAGGAACACCATTCCTACCTAAAAGAATGACGGACAGATGGACCACAGTTGTGATGACTTGAGTATTTGATGGGTATTTTCTTTAAAATAAATGCCTCCAATGGCTTCCTCCGTTTTTACACTGAAGCCTTAACACTCTCAAGACCCCTGAGTGTTGGCCAGAATGGGATGATGGGTCATGCTAAGGGAACTGCCGTTTCAGAAAACGCTGGCTGTGTCCATTGCCAATGGTCACACATGAACTTTCAAGCAAAATTAGAATGTTAGAAAACACGAAATCGATGACATTCCAAACCTTAAAGACTTTTCTGACCAGATGAAGGTGATTGAATAAATGTGACATTGTCACATATAATATTGTGTAATAAAATGTATCACCCTTTGGAAAATCTACATATCTCAGAGAACCAACGTCTTCCAAAAGGCCAGTGCATGGTGCCACAGAGTCTCGCATAGATCAGGGCTGATTTAAAGCCCAAGATTGGCAGATGAACTTCAGTGTGGTAGAGTAGAAAAAACTGAGTGACATGGTTGTTGGCAACTCATCGTTGCATCTAACTACTAAGAAACGACTGCCTTTTGAGTGCTGGTGTGGTATCAAAGAGGAATGTCCACAATTATCTGGGAAAGCAATGAACTGCTCCTCCCTTTCCCAGTGATGACGTGTCTGTGTGAGGCAGGGTTTTCTTCAACCAAAACAAGAAATTGTGACAAAGCGAATGCCCGAACAGATGTGGGAATGCAGCTGTCTCTTACCAAGCCAGCTCTCAAAGAGATTCACAAAGAGTCAAAAACACAGTGCACATCTCACTAGATTTTATTTTACTTGGGAGAATATCCATATTTTTAAAAGAATAATGCCCCTGTTAATGTGCAGTGGATTTATTCTATTTTTAATAAATTAGTAGGTGTTCTAAAAACTCTGTTTTCATTTTAAACATAATAATCATCACGAGGTATAACCCACACAAACAAAAGATTTCTAGGATCCTTAATAATTCCTGAGAGTGCAAAGAAATCTTGGGACCAATGGCTGCAGAACCCCTGCCTGGGAAAGGCTGTGTTTCCTGCTGCTCGTAGGATGCTCCCTTGGGGAGGGCAACTGGAGACTCAGCCTTTGCTTTGACTTTTCTTTTTAAAATATTAATAGTGAATTCATGTCCTCCCCTCTGATCTTCTATGCCATCTGCCTTGTCAGTTCCCAATCCCGGATCAACCCAAACATTCACTTTCTCTACCCCTCTTCTTTGGTGCCTGACACAGCTGCTACAGATAACACCATCAAGATGCCCTCTGGCACCATCGCTGGTGGGTGGACAGTCTCCAAGGCCAGGACACTCACAATCTCCCAGCATTTCCTTGCCATGCCCGAGTCAGAGCCTGTGCTCTTTCTTATTTGGCTGTTTCACGTCCCTATGCCCCTCCAGACCCTGTCTACACCAAGGTCTACACTAGTGTCTTGGGCAGACACCATGCTCACCAGGCTCAGTCAACTGTGCCAGTGAGAGAAGGTCCTGAGGGCAATTCTTGGGGGAGCCCTGAAAGGAGGGAGACGTCTTTCCTGTGGGTCCCTCAGCGGGATGCTACCAGGCTGCTGCACATTGCACCCTCTGCACAAGGTCAGTGTGTTTCTCAAACATCTGACCCCACAGTCCTTATTTTCACAGAGCCCGATGGAGGGGACTCGTTTCTATGCAACACCCTTAGGAAAGTACTCATTTTTTTTTTTTTGAGTTGGAGTCTCGCTCTGTCGCCCAGACTGGAGTGCAGTGGCCGCTTCCGGCCACTGCAGCCTCGACCCGCTGGGCTCCGGTGATCCTTCCGCCTCAGCCTTCCAAGCAGCCGGAATTACAGGCATGTGCTACCACGCCCGGCTGATTTCTTGATTTATTGTAGAGATGAGGTCTCGCTGCCCAGGCGGGTCTCGAACCCGCAGGTTCAGGCAGTCCACTTACCTCAACCTCCCAAAGGCGCGGGATTACAGGCGGAGCCACCGAGCCTGGCAAAAGTATTCATTTTTTCTGACCATCCGGTCTACAATTTCTTTCTGATTGTTTGTTTTATCTTTTAATTTTTATTTTTATTATTATTATCTTTTTAGAGATGAGGTCTCACCATGCTGCCCAGGCGGGTCTCGAACCCCTGGGCTCAGGCAGTCTTCTCACCTCAGCCTCCCAAAGTGCTGGGATTACAGGCATGAATCACCGTGCCCGGCCTGATTGTTTAGTTTCCAAGATCAGTAATGACCTTCTCACCACATCTACTCAAGGCTCTGCAGTCCCCGAGCTCAACACAGCGTGAGGGTGAGGCACGTGGCAGTAGGAGCACTGACCACTTGCCAGCTGTGTCACTTGGAGATTCAATCTCTCATTGCTCTGATACCCTCATCCTAAAATAGGAATAATGATTTCACTCTTACTTGTACCGTAAGGATTAAATGAAACGTGTGCAGAATGCTTAGAACATAGTGAGTGCTATAAAAGCGTTAGTGTTTGCAATTATTAGCTATTTGATATCATTAACTTTCGGAAAGAAGAGACTGGTCTTATTCATTTTTGTGTCCCTCGTCTATTTCATAGCTCCTGGTATAAAAAACAAAATAAAAAACAAAATAAAAGCCTAACGAATAATAATATCCACTATTCTTGTAGAGTTTCACAATTTATAGCATATATTTGCATATATTAACTCATCCGGTTCTTACAGAATCTTGCCAGAAAACCTGAGTAGGAGCAAATATCTCTTTTCCTTCTTAAAGATGAGTACGAAAAACAATGAAACAAAATAAAGCAAAATGAGTTTAGAGAATTGCCCCCAGGGTTACACAGGTTAATAAGGGATAGATCTGGAACTGGGACTTTGATTTGGGACCGTCACTCAAAACCCACGACAGCATTTTCTGAAAAAACGCCACAGCTCAATTTTTGACAAAGCCATGTCCATGTCTGAAAGATAATTCTTTCAATGGGAACACTGATCTGACTTTTAATTTCTCAAATGCGTGTTATTCTTCCAAGATAGAAGAGCCATCTTGAATGAGGATTATTCTAAGGAAGACAAACACACGGCTTCCGGGGGTGCTTTGTAGAGAGCAAAGCGTGGCCGACAGTTCTCCTGGGCGTTCAGGACAGAAGGCAGGCAAGGGCTCCGTCCATTCTCTAGTAGGTGGGGACGTCCCAAAGCAGATCACTGTTGAGGATTGCGTGAAGACGTGGAGAACCAGACTGACTGGTGCATGCTGAAAGGTGGAGGAGCCCAGGTAGAGGCGATGGAGACAGGAGGACGTGATGAAGCCCTAGGAGGGGCAGGTCAACAATTCTGCAAGGCTTCAAGGCAGTGATCGGCTAATGCCTTGTCCCTCTGTCCACCAAGAAGGCACTAGCCATCGGCTTGGTGCACGGTACATGGCCACACGCTGTTTGCCCTTTCACAGAGCTCATCCTTCCTCCTTCCAACCCACCCTGCCCGTGTCTGTCTTGAGATCCCACCTCCGCCTTCATCCTCACTGGTTTTTCCTGGCTTGCCTGAGCTCTGACCCAGGAGTTCCACCAACAGGCAGACACACGAGCCACCTGGGCCAACACCTGGTCTTGACCTGGCTCTTCCGCAGCCCTGTGCCCAGTGGGCCGGCTGGCTGGATGCATTCCCCGGCTGTGGCTCCACCCTCCGGATGCCTCTGGCCAGCCGGCACCTTGTCCTGCACCAGGCTGGCAGACGACGGCCTGTGGGCTCAGTCTGGCCTGCAGCCTGTGCTGCGAATTGTCTTCCTGGGACACAGACAGGCTCATTTGCTTCTGCTTTGCAACAGCAGAGACCACACGTCCCACACAATTTGCAATATTTACTGTCTGGCGTACTAAAGAAAAACTTTGCTGAAACAGAAGCCTGGGTTGTGATGTTCTCTTCACATAGCCACTCGGGCCCCACCTTCCAGCCCGGTCTAATGCCACCTGCACCTCCCTGGCCCCCCTGCCTGACGGGGAGACCCCTTCCGTCAGCGGCCACTGATTGCAGGGTCTCTGCAACGTTTATGTCGGCTTTTCTTCGAAAGCCGTCATTCCAGGAGGAGGGGCCCTGGCTGCTCTGTGTTTCCCCGTCTGAATTTTCCTGCAAGCCTTGGTGTCTCTAGTCTCCATTTCACTTTAGCCTTCCAGCCCAGCCCTGCCCAGCCCTGCCCAGCCCTGCCCAGCAGTTGTGTTTGAGGAGATGTTGATTTCTCATCATGGTCTTCTCTCGCAGTACTCACAGACGACATTCTCCCCACTTCACCTGGACAGCAATCCAGTTGGCTGGCGTGCAGATACTCTCGTGCCTGGCCACGGGTGAGACCGCACTGGCGACTGTTTTTGTCCTTCACAAAGAGGGACATTGAGGGTCAAGCCATTCCAGAAGTGATGCGTGATTTGACAGAACCCTCCGTCCTCCACTGGGTTTGTCATGTACAGTGTGTGACAATTGTCATGTACAGTGTGTGACAGTCACCCCAGAGTGTAGTGGCTGTGGCCAACAGCATCTATGACCTCACAGCATCTGTGATCAGGATCCAGGTGCGGCTCACTGGGTCCTCTACTCAGGGTCCCTCGCGGGTGGTGGTCACAGCGTCAGCCTGAGCTGCCTCACATGCAGACTCCACTGGGGCGGAAGCTGCTTCCCAGAGGCCAGGTGTTGGCAGGACTCAGCGACCGCTTGGCTGTTGGTGGGAGGCCGCCCTCACTCCTTTCACTCCAGCCTCCCCACGGGTGAGGCCATCTTCACTCCTAAACACATGAGCCTCCGCAGGGTGAGGCCCCTCCTTGTTCCTTCCACTCCAGCCTCCACATGGTGAGGCCCCCTCGATTCTCCCCGAGTCCCTCCAAGGTGGTGCCCAGCATGGCATCTGGCTCCACCAAAGCCGGCAGGACACGCTGGAGAGAGTGCAGGCAGGACAGGAGCCACCATCGCTCTCTCAAGTGATCTTGGCGTTAACATCCATTCTTTGTGTCATGGTATATTCGTTTGTCAAGTCAGGAGACTCAAGGGGAAGAGGCCACACGGGGTGTGGACACAGGAGGGGGGACACTTGGGCCCATTTCAGACGCCACCTGCAGTGTCACGGCCCAGCACACACAGGCCGCTGCAACACTAGTCTTCCTCTGGCTCCCTTCTCTCCTGGTTCGTCTCATGCCGCTCAGGGCCAGGATCACATGCCTGGCACCCTTGGCCTCCATGCTGGATCCTTGCTACCTCCGCAGACTGCAGCCGGGCCGGCGTTTCATTCCCCAGCCCAGCCATGACGCCCAGGAGCCACCGTGTGTTATTTCCCTCAGAGATTGGGAGAACTTCACAAGTTTGAGCAGGTGATGGCTCCAGCTGAAGGCATGTTTATGGTTCCCGCTGGAGAACAGAGTTACAGATGCTGCTAGAACCTGTGTCTTAACACCGGGATTATTCTGTTAGGTTTTTCTTCATGAGCAAGAGTAGGTAGGGACGGTCTTCTATGACTGTATCTCTTTGCATGTTTTTGGTTCTACACACTGGATTTCCCGGAGCAAAACACAAAGACCTCTCTGTGTTGACACGTGTCTCTGCCAAAACAAAGATTTAACTCAGAAGACATTCCATGTAGAAAGCGGCACCTCTGACAAGGCATCTGTGTGCTGCTGTCTTCAGCATGAGGAAATGAAGGCCAACTTTTCTGCAGCTGAATCCAGAAACAGTACTCATGTTCCTTCCATGCGTGGCTTCCCACAGAACCGGGCAATGCCTCAGGCCACACATCCTCTGTACCACCTCGTGACCGACTTAAGGGCCAGTCTGAGCTCACACTGACGCTCACATTCAACTCCTGGGCCACCTCCAGCAGCCGTTTATGACGCATCTGTCCTTCTGGGCAGCCCAAGGAGAGGAGCCCAAGGACTCAGCGCCAGGGTATGAAGAAGAGCTTCCAAGATGCCTCAGCCTTCCTGATGGAGGATTATTTTTCAAAAAATAAATAAAGATCGCAGTAAACTGGCTTACTTCTCCCCAGACCAGTCCTTCCACTGGCCCAACATAATTAGAGCAATCTGCGTTAAGGAGATATTGATTTTGCATAATGGCTTTCTCTTGGATTCCGTACAGGACAAGGTTCGCCTCGCTTCACCTGGGCAGCGATCACGCTGACTCATGGCCGGATCCCCTGCTCGAAGTCGACCTGGCCTCCGTGTCTCGAGAAGGGAAGAGCTCTAATGGCTGCTGACGGTATCATGGAATGGATAAGCAAGCTGAGATGACAGCAGGGGACGGGGAAGGGAGGGCTGCATCTGACCTTGCCGTGCAGTGGCCCTTTGCTGCCACAGTGGCAGGGAACGTTGCTGGTTTTGTTTCTAGCTGGACCCTCTGTGCTTTCTGAACAGCAGCTCAGGCCCATGGCAGAGACAGGTCGAACTGAAAAGTCTTTATGCTTCCATAGGCTTCAGTCAAAACCCCAAGATGAGCTCTTCAGAGCTGAACCGGAGAGGGCCACCACAGCTGGTCACCTGAGCGAGCCCGCCGTGCGGACCCACCGCAGCTGCCGTCCACAGCCTCCTTCCTTCTCACAAAGACAGAGCTGCTCTCGAGGGCCTGGGAAACAGGAGATTCTCACACTGGTGAAGGGCCAGACGCCAGCATGTGGTCACATTCATGGTGACGACCCAGGGCTGTGAGGGGGAAGCACCCACAAGGAAATCAGATCAGCTAGGCAAGCTGAACACAAGGTGTGTAAGAGCCTCTGAGACCCCCAGCTCCTCAAGGTGTGAGTAGCAAAAGTTCTCATCCTTTGCAAACTGTGGCTTCTATTTACCAACCCACCATAAGACCTTGCGTGGGGTCCTAGGGCGAGGGTGTAGACTTCAAGCCGCTGATGCATTCGCGATAACTGATGCGCACATTGTGAGAGTCACGTTAAGTGTTGCCGTGATGATATGGCTTGGGCCTGGTGTTTGGTCTTCTGGTGGAACGGGAGATGCTAGATGGAAGGAAGCCTAGGTCCCCACAAAGCAGATCGTGCACAGTCATAGCAGCCGTTTCTTCCAGGTGTCCACGCTCACACCCTGTCAGTTCCCACACTCCCAGCTCTTGTTGGTGCAGGTCTTGTCACCAAGCTACCTTAAAGTTGAATGATGAAGACAGCCCCAGGTGACGAGATGAGTCGCCCAGCTCAGGGGGAGCGCATGAGAAATGTCAGAGACCATGCCCTACTTTTTGATGAATGCTCTTTAAATTCATATCAACTTGCATTTAAAAAGAAGCAGGTTTCAAAGAAGCATTAATATACATTACAATGAACCACACGGCAAAGAGAGTCCTGGAGCTTTCATATATTCTGGGACTGCATCTACCAGCAGAGATTGCAGTTTCATTAGCGTTTACAACTGACCGGCCTTCCAGGGACACTTGCCAAAAGGGATAAAAGCGGAAACAAAGCAAAACAAAGCAACACAAAAATCACAGCGGTCCTTTCAGAGGCCCACACAAAGGTGCTAATTAGAGATGTTTTTTCTCTATGGGCAACGGCTCAGAATGCTAGGACTTGTGACCTGGACCTCTTGTCATTATGCCTAGCAAGACAACAAACACAGACACGTTAAACGAAATGAAGATTGTACTGTGTGTAGTTTTATGGCAAGGAAAGGCCTCCAAGCATATGAGGAGCCATTATGCGTGATGCAGTTATGAAGGGCTCTTTTCTGCAGAGGAAATTAGCCCTGCCTCGGGAAGATGAGCTGCAGTTTTCTAGCTGTGAGATGGTTTCCACCTAAAATAGATGAGTTACAGAGCGAAGTGGGAGCAACGTTCTTGGGATAAAAGCTTTAAGCTTTAAGATGAAGCCGGGGTCCCTTAACTCGCTGCCTGTGTTCTAGAGAAGAGCCTTCAGCGACTCCACACCAGCAGTGACCATTCACCGAATACATATTGCGTACCATTGTCTTCTTATCCCATTTCAAGTGCACGACAGCTTCGTGAGGAAGCCACGGCCATCCTCGTTGTTCAGATGGGAAGACAAGGGCCGGTGGGGCTGGATCGCTCCCCTAAAGTCACAAAAGCAAGGTGTGACAGAGGGGGGATTTAAACCAAAGACGTCCCATTGTCCAAGCCCAACTTCTTTATCCGGTGAAAAGAGGCATTCACACGTCACCGGGGCCCAGACCTTGCCCTAGTCAACTCTGTCGGGTCACTCGGAAGCGGGTTGGTTTGACAACTTAGCTCTTCACCCCCAAGACTGGGGAGCTCAGCCTCGGGAATCTTGGCGGTGGAGGGCGTTCCCTGCTGGTGAGCCCCTGCTTCGATGGGGCCGTGGGAGGGAAGCGACTCTGGGGTGCTCTTCCCCTTGGCCAGGGCCAGGCCTCTGGGAAGGGGCAGAGGACGGCAGGTCCCGTGTGTTTACGTGAAAAAGGAAGGAAGACACGCATACCATTTGGGAAGGAAGGTGGAGCCGTGCCGTTGAAGAGCACGGATCGTGGCCAAGAGCCCTGCAGCGCTCCCACACCAGCCAAGAGGGAGAAGCACCAGTCCACCCAGCGCCATCGACAGGCGGATGGGTGTAGATAAGCGTGTGTGCCTGCGAGCGCCCACATAAACACACAGTGAAATGTTATCCTGCTGTAACAAGCAGGAAATCCTGCGATTTGCAGCAACATGGATGATTTGCAGGACAATATGCAGAGTGAACTAAGCCAGGCACAGAAAGAAAAACACCACACAATCTCATTGTAGAATTTAAGAGAGGATCTCACAACCGCTGAGGTGAAGAATAGCGATTCCCACGGTCTGGGGATGGGACACGAGGTGGGTAGGACCTGGGGACACGTTGGTCAAAGGAGGCAAAATTTCGACGAGGAGGAATAACTCAGGAGATCGATGGTACGCTCTGGTGACTCCTCCCAACGGCAAAAGTATACTTGAAAATTGTTAAGAGCGTAAAGTGTTCTCACCATAAAAAATAAGTGTGAGGTAGTGCGTTTGTTAATTTGTTTATGCAGCCGTTACACAAAGTATACATATATCAAAGCATCATAATGTACACCGTGTGTATATGTTCTATTTGTTCACCAAAAATAAATACTGATTTTCAAAGATCATTAAAAAACGACTGGAGGGAGGTTGGACCTTTGAAGAAGGCATGTGCAATGAACTGTCCTCGGAATTCTGGGAAAGGCTTGTTAGAACAGGGCACGAGGCACACCAGCAGGGAACCGAGGACACACTTCGCTCAGCTTGCAGTGTGGGGTGGAGTCAAGTGCCACCCCGGACATCCAGATGGCACGCAGGGCAGAAGAGGGAAGGGGTGCCAAGCTCGCCCACCAGGTGCCTTTGAAGCAGCCGCCAAGAGGGGAAACTGTGCCCTTTCTCACCCACCCTCGGCCCGAGGGAGACTTGGCTCAGCGGCCTGAACCAAGGAGACTCGGTTCGCAGGCTGCTCATTTCAGTCCCAAGAAGACACGAGACAGGGGCAGACAGGCCGCCGTCAGTGTCATCGTGGCCCAGAGGTGAGTCCCAAGGTCAGCTCCCTGTGAGAAGCTGGACAGAAGACACGGACGAAGACGGGCCTGCGGCAAGTGTGGTGGACACCCGCTAGTTCTGGGACACTTGTGGACGGGGCAGACATCTTTGGGCTCCAGTCTGCTTTCCAGTGGCCCACTTGGACCCACCAGAGAGCCCCAGCGAAGAAGCCCATCCTAAGCAGAATGTCCACTTGTCCTCTCTCTCTTGAAGACCACCAGGCTCAGTCGCAGAGTTCACGGCCATCAGCAGCAGTCCTCACGACTTGCTTCCCCAATATCATCCTGTCTCCAGGACTTCCCACCTTCCTCGTCACGCCGTGTCACCTCTGTGCCTCTGTGCACACAGCGAGGTGGGGGTGAGGCGAGCTCGTGCTCCACTTGTCATCCTGCCCCTTGCCCTCCAGGGGCACACCCAATGTCGGCCTGTCTTGCTGCCATAAGCCACCTCCTGGCTTTCACCCTGTCCTTCAGAGTTTGTACCAGACGCCAAGAACCCCCCTGGAATGATAAAGCCGAGGAGGGGACAGCTGGCCTGCTCCATCAGTGCTGCCTCTGGGGGACAGAGTGGCACAGGCCGGGCTGGAAATGGTCACATTAACACTGTGTCCCTGTAAAATCGCATGCAGGAGACAGACCAAACGGAAAGCACAGCCCTGGGGCCACCCCTCCAGACTTCACTGACCCAGTAGTCCCTAGGAACTGCCACGGATTGACTTCACCGGGAGCCACTGTGGAGCCAAGGGACCTGTGATTCCACCCCAGGCCCCGTGGAAGTACGGGGGGGGTCAACTTTAGGGTGCTCAGGCCTAAGACTTTGGGTAGCCAGCCTTGACTTTCACACAGAGGTCTTCCGACTTCAAAGACTCTGACACAGCCTTGGTTGCAGGGATGGCAGGAATCAGCAGTGCTGGAGTTCACAAAGAGGCGTCCTGGGGTCAAGCAGCAATGTCCTCGCAGAAAATGTGATGGGTTGCAGGGAACAGCAGTCTGCTTGTGAGAAAAATGGCCTCCCGGTTCAGAGGTCACGGTGGTTATCGATAATCTATAGGCGCAGCACCTTAAATGAAGCCTGCTCTCATCCACAGAAAGAAGGAAGGAATCGGTGTTTAAGCCACAACTCCAAAGGCAGACGTGGAGATGGTTTAAAAGCCATTCATATCCATGGTCCATTTGTGAATAAGCCAGGTAAATGAACTTAAAGAAAAAGAAAGAAAGAAAGAAATAAAGACAGAATGAAAGCCACTCATTCATTCACTCTCTCATTTGCTAATTCAGCAGATATTGATACAAGTGCCTGCTCCCAGAATCTGTGCATGTCACACCTGCAGCTCAGCACAGGTGACGCAGCGGTCACTGAGGCGTTCAACCCTGAGCTCATCGAGGGCACGTGGGCCACCAAGGCAGGAAGAGGGGAATGCAGGCTCTGCCTACCCCAGGGGAGGCCAGCGGTTGAGTGCCTGGTGTTGGTCGCGGCTCACAGAGCCTCTGGTCTCCCCAGGGTCGGCCCTGGACCCCGGGTTCTGCATGGGACTGTGAGGGGCAGGAAGCCAGCGTGTCCAGCCCGCCACGCTTCCGTGGGGCCTCTACTTTCCACGCCCCAGTTTGCAAGGAGGTCGGAACTCAGGGGCTGGGGGCCTCCTTCCTGGGGCTGCGGATGCCGCGTCCAAATGAGGTTCCTGTCAATATCCCCCACCCTTCAATCAGCATGTCAGATGGCCTCTCAGATCCGTGTCCGCCGCCCACATTTCCGGGCACCTTCCAAACGGCGATGGGCAGGCTTCTGACCAAAATAGTCTTTTATCGTCGTTCTTTCCCCCCACCCCTTCCATTAACTATGGCCTCTTGCCATGCAGAGCCTCACAAATGGACACAAAGCAATCAATCACTCTTATAAAAATGTCAAAATTCATCATTCCCTACTGTGAAATGAATACACTGACCTTAACACAAATGTAGAAATACATTTGAAAAAAGTAAAATCTATCCCCACGGTGGACTGCTGGCTCCATCTTGGATTTCCACACTGGAGCCCGACAAGGCTGACGGTACCGAGGAGTTCTGGCCTCCCTGGCTGCACAGGCCCAACATTTGCTAATCCGCTTAGTTACACCCAGGCCCTGCTGCCAGGAGGGTGGGCGGGAGGAACGTTCCCTGCTCCCAAGGGAGCACTAAGCGAGCATGGGGGGAGATTCACGTCACAGAGCCATGGGGGGAATTCACGTCACACTGTTTTTAAGAGCAAATGAAGGTGAGCTCTGTTCTAGAGACCTTCTCACACTCGGCCAAGGCGACTGCCTCTCTCGATGTCAAGTTCCAGCTCATGGGCACACCCCCAGCACAAGCAGCACTGTGAGACGGGGAAGGCAGCCCAACGCCAGGCTTGTCACTCCCAGCTTGTGACCTCCTGCAGGTCCCTTAAGGTCTGTATACCTGTTTCTTCATCTGCAAACAGGACGATGATACCCACCTCCCAGGGCAGTGAGCATCTCCTGGGAGCACCTGCCTGGGCACCCGTTTCCACTCTCTTGGTACCAGAACCTTATATTTCTACTCTTGAGGGTGAGGTTTGGGAAGATCCCGGCTCTGGCTCTTGGGAGGGGCACGGGGTGTGCACAGAGACCGTCACTCACAACCCCTTGGTCACAGGAACTGTTTCAGAGCCCTGGAGGTGGCATAGGTTGGGACATTTAGCACCAGGAAAGCCCTCTGCTGGGTGACTGAGATCCAAAGCTGCTGGGAGCCTTGGGCAGCCCGTCCAAGATGACTTAGGACTGAAAATAAAATGCTTGGCTCCCAGCTTATTCGAGGGGTCATCTTCTAGCCAAAGGGACCCCAGAGAGAGCTTGGAAACTGAGTTCCCGGCCATAACCGTCCCTTGGTACTCCTCATAGCCATCATCGTCTCTTTCCCCGGGGGTCAGACAGGCCTGCACTCTCAAGACTCCACCCCGGATATCAACTGTGGCTGTTGACATCCTTCATGCCTTAAAGGAATCCAGCCACAGAGCAGCTCTGGTTAGTCTGAAGGATTCTCATGGAGGGTTCTGTGTCCTCTGGTTCACCCTTGGCATCACAGGCCCGAGAATGCCACCCTGGGACCACGCTTGCCGTCATTCTGTGAACATAGGACCGATGGAGACTTGAAGCTCATATGCATATGCAGGTTTCCCCCTCATGAATATTCACAACTCTTCCCATCACTGATTGAATATGCATATCTGACCACCTGTGCCATGTGAATCCTGCACCCTGTGTCCTTTCTCCAAGCTCCTGTTCCTGGCTTCTTATGCTTCTAGCCCAAACGCAGGTGGCAGCCCTTGTGAGGGGCAAAGCCGTCCCTCCCCATCCCTCTTCCAGGGCCTCCTCATCCTTCAGCAGAGAAACATATAAGGGAGGCAGAGGGGGATGACCCGTGGCCTGGGTCCTAGGGCAACGCTGGGCTCTTTGGGTCCATGGGTCAGCGTGCTCTCCGTTCCGTGTTGGGCTGTTTGGATCCGGTTTCTGATTATGCCGTTGAAGTAAACTCGCTTTACACAGGAGTTTTGAGAACTAAACCCTAATGTGCAGAGGGAGCTTAGTAACTGGTCTATGGTAAGACGCAGTAACAATCACACCTTGCGTCGTGTGCATATGTGTTCATGTATGTTTCTCCCTCTACTGTGCTTGAAAGTTGCTCAGCATCAAAAGCAAACAAACAAGAAACAGCCAAGGCTGCAAACTATGGCACTGCCTACAGCTGCTCTATCCAGTAACCTCAGGGCATTCTAAATTCTGTGTTTAAGGACCAGACCATTTTTCTGAACTTCTCCCTCATGTTTTTGGACAGTGCGATCAAGGAAGAGAGAAGGAAGGGAGGGAGGGAGGGAGGCATGGATACCGATACAGCATTAAAGGCAGGGTGAGGCCATGGCACTCCTGGCTCTTGATCCCTGATTCTTGCCCACCCGAGAGTCACCTCCTCTGAGGAGTCCCTGGCTACTCCACAGCCAGCACATTCCCGGCAATACCTTCTACCTGCTCCATAAAAGCCTGTGTTTACTCAGAAGAAAAGAATCCGAAGGCATCTGGGAGCAATTAACTGAGAATGGCAGACAGAGGTTCCCTTTTCATGGGCATTTGCATTTGAAGGGGATCAACGCAGAAGCAGAAGTCACATCCTCAGGCAGCAGGAGAAAGCAGCCAGGTGTGGGCACCTGCTGAGCTGGGCGGTGGACCAGCCCTGAGGCAGGTGGCGTCACACTCTGCGTGTCACACTCTGCGTGTCACACTTTCCGTGTCACACTCCCCAGAGAGGCGACAACTCTGCCAGGAGCCTCACGCTCCAAGGGGTGGGCCTGAATAATGCCGGAAGGAGTTGACCAGAGCCCAGTTTCAGTTAAGCTTCTTCCCAGGGACCCAGGACTCCTGACAGTCACTAGCTGAGCCCCCACTGACTCTGGCCATGGAGGAGAGGATGCAATTCCGACCCTGGACCCCTGTGACAGGACGATTTGGAGGCAGGATGGAGGGCAGCTGAGTGACAGAGTGTTTTTATCTTAGGAGACGAATTTTAAAACTCAATAACAGGAATCGCCATGGCACTTTTCTTTTCTTCTCTTTTAACTTCAGTTAAATGGATTTTCAAAACTGCATACCAGCACTTAATCTGTTTGGTCTTTCTCTTTTTCTTTCCCTTTAATTTTATTTCAGCTTTTAGACTTATGTGCGAGGAGGGAAAGAGAATCCTCTGTGCTCGGTAGTCTTTTTTCTGTCATTCTCTGCTTTCTCACATTGTAGTCTTAATTTGATCAGCAGTTATGAAAAGGAAACATTAATCCTGGGAAAAGGGACATTGTTTCTGACCAGGCAGTCTCGGTATTGCTTCCGCAGTGAAGTCTTGTGCTGGGATATGAGTTTGGCCCCCTGGGACGCTGCAGCATTTTGACGTGAGGACACAAAAGGGAGACAACATTGCTCAGTGTTGGACGGAGGACACCAGGTCTGGGAAGGGCTGTCGGGATGGAGACTGATGAAAGTCACGCCCCTGCGAGCCCAGAAGGTCCTGCTGACCGTGTTCGTGGTTACAGGGGCTCTGGCAATGGGGCAAGTGAGCAGGTGAGAGAAGGAGGAAAAGGAAAGAGGCCTCCAGTCCATATGGCAGGACCAGCTCCCCTGCCTGAGAGGGCTGGTCTACACCGCGTATGCATTCTGATTTTATCTGCCGTGGGTACAGCTCTTACTGGGCCCCAGGTGACTCGCTAGGTGCTTATGTGCAGATCTCATTTTTGCAGGGGTAGGAACTGCTGTCATTTTTATAACCGTTGAGAAGAACGAGGCTTGAGGCTCAGCAAATTGACAGGACGGCCATGCTTTCCGCCATACACCGCACGGTCTCCTGAATGTCAATTACAAACCAGGCTCTGGTCTAAGGCTGAGGATACAGGAATGAATTCTAAAAGGTCACAGGACTTTTAGTCTAGTGGAAGGAATAGGTGATTGAACAACTGTTAGAACTTCAGTATTTGGCCCAGTGGCTGGCCCATGGGAGACATTCCATAGAAGTTTACTGAAGGATGGGTGGGTGGGTGGCTGGATGAGTGGGTGGGTGAATGAATATGTGGACGGGTGGGTGGGTGGACAGGTGGGTGGATGGATACATGGGTGAGTGGATGGATGGGTGGGTGGTTGAGGGTGGATGGGTTGATGGATGAATGGGTGGATGGTTACGTGGATGGATGGATGTGTAGATGGATGGGTGGGTGGATGGATGAGTGGGTGGGTGGCTACATGGGTGAGTGGATAGGTGGATAGATGGGCAGATGGCTGGGTGGGCAGATGGGTAGATACATGAATGATTTGGTGAGGGTACGTGTATGGGTGGGTGGACGGACATGTGGGTGGGTGAATGGGTGGGTTGATAACATTGAATGCAGTATGACAGCTGCATGACTCAGGGAAGACATCGGATGCTGTGGGAGCAGAGGGAAGCACGAGTTAATCCCACAGAAGGTGGGTGAGGCCTGAGCTGAGTTCTGAAGTGGGGTCGATGCTCAACAGGCAGTGACCGCCGTCACGTGAAACTTTCTCCAGCAAGCCACCCTGAGCTTTCTGCTGTCATCCAGAGAGCCTGGACTGCTGCACAAGGACAGGGCCTGACCCGCTCCATCTCCGTCCAAGTCCCAGGCATGGCCTAGCCCTGATCTGACACTGGCCCTCTTCCTGGTAAGCCAGTCCCAGGGTGCCACTGACAACCCATAAACCCGGCATCTGCATGTCTTAGGCCAAGGATCATTAACACTTTAAAAGCTGGGTGTTAAAGTTCAGGTCTGCATAAACGATCATTACAAGGATCATAACAATAATTAACAAAGCAGCAGCGGCAACAAAACATCTTGCTTCCACGATACAGTGCAAGGTGGCACATAGAGGTCTTCCAACGTGCGTGAGTTAGTGATAGACCCCAGCAGCCCAGTGAGAGAGACTGAGCCAGCGCCCTGTACCGCTCGACACCAGCAGATTGGCGTGCACGAGAGTGAGGTGAGGCGTCTGGCGATCACCAGTATGTGCTGCTGGTCTAATACCAACAATGGTCATCCTTGTCCACGGGACTCATGGAGCCTGGTAAGAGGTGCTCGTGTTTCTACATTTGCCACGGACTTTTGGGGGGTGACTTTCCCAGGGGCACCAGGCAGTGCACGGGGAAGCTAGACTGGAAACTGGTCTCCCTTGCCCTGGGCGCAGTGGTCTTTGCTGACCAGTGTCATGCCTCCGCCTTCCTCGAGTCAGAGGGAGGAGGGCTGGCATCACAGCACCCTTTGGGAAGCTTCATGGGGGCCGTCATGCATGTCAGGAGTCTGGGTGGTCCTGGTCCCCTCCCCCCAACCCTTCCCAGCTGTAGGCCACAGACACCAGGCCCAGGCCAGGTCCTGGCAAAAACGTGACATGATGGAAGTTTCAGAGATCAAAGAAAGGGAGTCACTAGGGGAGGCAGGAAGGTCTCTGGGGGAGGCAGGGGAAGTCTCTGGCCCTCAAGCTGTGCTCTTTGCTGCCTGTCCTGAGATGTCAGGGAGCAGCTCTGTTCTGGGTGCACCCATACCAAAGCCCCATCTGACAAGAGCTTCTGAGGCGAGTCCCACTACTGTCAGGAAAGTCTCCTTTCCCCAGTCATGCTCTGGTGATTTCTTTCCCCTGGAGACCTGGGCCCCCTTGGGCCCCCTGAGGCATATCACCAAGATGCTGCCTTGGAAATTGCTCCTGCAAGTATCCTCAATCAAAGCCAACACCGTGTGGAGAGCTTGCCTGGCCAAAGCCTGGGCGCTCACACAGAAGACACACCTAGTCTCACGCCAGCCGATCCCAACAGCACAGATCTTTGGAGTGACAGCTGGGCCTCGGTCAGTTAAAGGCAGGTGTGAATTAAGAATATTTATCTATCATCTTGAGACAGTCAAACTTGCCATGTGGGGCAGGCTGGGCGTGGCCAGAGTCGCAGAGGTGAAAGTATTCACCAAGACAGTGTGAATTAAGAAAGGTAGATTTACGAAAGGGAAGATACGCTGTGAGGGGTGCACCAGGAAAGACAGCAGCAAGAGTGTCTGCTGTCTGCAAAGAGGCAGCGGCCAGATAGAAGCATGTATGCGATTGTGGAATTGGCTGGGGGGCACAGAGGAGTTTTACAAATTGACTACATGCATTGCTGGGGGTTTGCAAAGCAGCTGCTGGATTGTAGGGTTCTGTCTTCTAGACAGCTATGTTTGTCTGCCTTGTTTGTCTGGGAACCAGGAACCAGCAGTGAGTTGTTGGCTACTTTCTTTGTTGGTTGCAGAGCCCGCAGTAAGTGTTCTTCATCTGGCTATCCAACCTTTACAATTCTTGCCGTGATTCCATTTGGAGATCTCCTTCCTCAATGTGGTTTACCCAATTTACCCAATTGATGCTGGGCCCTTAATCCTCCACAAAACTGCACGGAGAGCAAGAGGTAGCTTATGCAAAATTATCATTGAGAGTATGCTCCTTTTACTAGGATTTTGTAACAACAGAATGTCACCAGAGCAGATATTTGCACAGGCCCCTCTACAAGGACTGCTTTTTTCTTCCCAAGAAAGTAAACTTCTTTTTTTTTTCTGAGTTGTAGTCTCACTCTGTTGCCCAGACTGGAGTGCAGTGGCCGCTCCTGTCCTTTCTTATCACTTACTTACTGGCCGGAACTTGGTTATGTGGCCATCCCTAGTTGCTAATTGCGGGGGGCAGAGGGGGGTGTGAAGGGAGTTATTAGTTGGGTGACGATTGCTCCCCCCACCACCCAGGGACACTGGGGAGCAGTTAGCAATCTCTCCCACAGTCCTGTGAGCCATCCCCTCTGGACCCGGCCATCCTGGACTTCTTGGGACTCCGGGCTGTCCCACCAACCTGGTGCCCCGCCAGTGTGTGCCATCCTCTCTTCCCGGCTTCCACTGCTCTCCCTTTCAGTTGGCTCTCAGATTGACCTCAGGGGCTGCTTCCTGCAGAAAAGCCTCCTCCATGCTGTGAGTGGAAGACATTTCCCTAGAGAAGAATCAGCTTGAGCGTGGCCCCAGCCCCACAGTGGAATGTGTGGTGATCTCGGTGCCTTCTGCCAGGCTAGACTGTACTTTAGGACGGAGACCGACTGTGAGCCAATTGAATTAGGCTCTCCGGGCCAGGATCAGGGCAGGACGGAGACCGACTGTGAGCCAATTGAATTAGGCTCTCCGAGCCAATTGAATTAGGCCAGGGCATCAGAGTTTCTCAGTGTTTCCCAGCTGATCAATGTGCAGTCAGGATTGGGAACCACAGAACCTTTACCGGGACCATGGACCCTTGTACCTGGCATCTGCTGACCCTCAGTACAGGCTCAATGAGTCAGCAAATGGATGAATAGGGACAGCTTCCTGCACATCAGTTAAGACAGACCCAAGCAGGGAGGAAGGATTCGCATCACTTTCTCAAACACAGAATGTTGGCACCAGAAGGGACCTGTGAGATGACGGAGTGTCATCAATTTGACACCCAAGAAAACTGCCATGGAAAAGGTCTTCTGGTGAGCTCACAGCAGAGACCCTGCTCGTGGGACTCACGTCTGCCCAACATAACACGAGACCCTGGCTGTGTGCATCTCTCACAGTTTTAAATAGAAAAGAGTTCCTCTTGCATCACCTTCTACAGCAAGGCAGGGCTCTAGCTATCAGACCCCGCTGGACCTCAGTGAAAATACACCCTCTCTCCAAGCTCCATCGTTCTGGGGCATTTGTTCTTTGTCTGGGACCTGCTAGTTACACCATTTTGCTCCGCAATGAAGACGAATGCTCACAGTTTAGCCACTGATGTGGTTAAGGACAAGATGCAGAATGCTATGAGAAAATAGGGCCAGGCCATTGGAGTCTAATGAAATGTTTTTGTCGGATTCTTCCCCTCATGATTCTCCTTTTATTTGCCGTGTTTACGGCTGCTTTCTTTCCACCTTGAATACTTGCGTCGATGTGATTTTAAGAGCAGAAATAGTTCTGAGGGAATTGGACACTGGGCTCCATCCTCTGTCTGCAGACAAGCCATTGGGTTTGGGGGAAATCCATCACGCGCAGCCCAGACAAGGCCCCTAATTGGTATGCGAGCCCACGCGGAGCTATCTGATTGCACTTGGCAACTGGGGGACAGAGAGCCTTTCTGAGGGAAATAATATCTTGCTGTGAATCTGGGAATGTCTGTGTAAGAACTGAACAGTAAACACCAGCCTTAATTTTAATGTCTCATATTATGCAAAATTTTCAAAAGACAGGGTCTCTGATATTCAAGCTCACCCCCGGGACAGCGATGCGATCAGAAGACTGTTACCGGAGGGGTCAATGTCAAATTTCCAACCACTCGGAGATGCAGTCGGAGAGTTAGAACATCGAAATTTCCAGACCATCATTTTCTCTCCTGAACAAAAGTGTTTACCTATTAAGAGCTGTCACAGGCTAATTCCCGATCTCCCGGCTACTGGCGATAACCCCTTTTAGGCTGAGCTTTGATGGGCAGCATTTAGGTTCTAATGGCCCTTAAACGCAGCAAGGTGCACATGTGAAGCCATGAAATCCGGGCCGCGACGGCCATTTGCAGGATGATCCTTGCACGGCCGCCGGGAGGCTTGGCGGTTGATGAGGCGTCTCCATCACAATGTGCTCCCAGAAATGCGTCCTCCATGGTACCTGTTTCATCTAATGATGATCGTTCTCTCTCTCCACCTCCCTTCCCGCAACTAAAGGTGATTACTCTGACAGCAAGCTGTGCCTCACCCATCATTTTCTGTCAATTTTCTGGCCTCTGGAAAAGATTCTGTTTGGGTTCTCAGATTAATTCTCATGGCAAAACACTCGCCTCCGATTCTTGCTGCTTCTGTTCAAAACAGACACCCTGGGAGACTTAACTGAGCTAAAAAAAAAAACCTTAAACTATGATTTAAACACAACACAGCAATTAAAGTTCCAAGGGGGAGCAGGCAAGGCTTTCAGGGGAGCTCTCCTGCTGCACATCACTAGCTGTGGTCGTTGTGTGAGTTCAGTGACGCACGTCTGTTGGCCAGGCGGCAAGATGGCTGGTCCACCTCCAGCCCCGCGGTCGGGCCGATGTCCCATCAGCATTTGCAGCACGAGACGTGCGTACTCAATGGACATGTAAGCTCAAGAGGAAAGAGCAAATAACAGCCATTACCAAGCAACTTTAGAAACCAGTTAGAAGTCCACCTCCTCTGACGCGCCCCCCGTGGAGGGCCATCACGCCATTCAAAGGGCTTCTCCGGTCTCCATCCCTGGGACTAAGCGGTTTCACAACCTGCTCCAAAGTCCTCTCTCTGTGACTTTTTTCTCCGATGCTGAGCACATCCAGCATCCATAAAGATAATGAATCCTCAGTGCCCAAGACTTGGTCTCCCTAAGCTGAGCTGGGGAAACAGAAACGTCCTGACCTATGCAAAACCCTTCAGCGACGCCTGGCAGATGTGACATTGAAAGGGATGATGGAGAGGGTCAAAGGCGAGGGGCTGGAAGTCAGCCTCGTTTGCAGCAGGAGACGCTTTCCCTCGCAGTATCTTCGCTCTGCATCAGTGGGGCTCCTAGGGGGACGCCCGTTTCTCATTCCTTCTTCCCTCAAAATCATCACTTACTTGGGAAAAACCCAACTCAGACACTAGAGGGAATCTTTCTGTTGGTGGTGGTGTTAGGCCGTGAGACCTTCGTTTGGACACATTAATTAAGGTGTATCAGCCAGGTATGCTTGTACATGTATAATCCCAGCTGCTCTGGAGGCTGAGGCAGGAGGTCACTTGAGCCCAGGAGTTTGAGGCTGCAGTGAGCCGTGATCATACCACTGTGCTCCAGTCTGGGCAACACAGCCAGATCTTGTCTCTAAATAAACAAATAAATAAATCCGTTGCATGCTAGAGTACAAGGAGGTACAAATATGAATAGAAACATACTGACACAGAGGACTCTGTGTGGCTGGTGTGTAGAATGGCCAGGCATTGAAGGCCACTTCCAAACCTCGTCCTGGGCCCTGTTCATGGGCATCAGAGGGGAAGGCCTAGGCGGAACATTTTCTCAGGGGGCTAAACTATAGCAGGGGAAATTTAAGCTCAGCAACATATTTGATTCCCAAGTCCTTCTGAAGCGAGAGATGAGAGGAATTCGGGTAAGAGAGTCATGAGTTTCTCTCTCTCTCTCTCTCTCTCCACACACCACACACACACACACACACACACACACACACCACGCCCCAAAAGACGACTGGTGAATGATCCATTTCTTACTCTTCTGCTCCTCATTGATGTCATCACCCTAGAACACATAAAAAGACTCTGCACGCGTCCTGCCTAGGGCAACCGCACGGAGGAGCTGCCTGCCCACGACCACCGTTCCCTCCACGGGTTCCCGCAGCCCCCCACGGACCTGGAGTCCTGCTGGAAAGAACCCTTGGGAAAGGCCGAGCTGAGTTGCAGGCGGCCCTTCCCTTCCCTTCGTGCCTGGCCCCCTCCCTCTTCTCCACCCATCTCTCCCTGTCTGGATCCCCTCCACTCCACCGACCCCCTGTGACCTTCGCGCCCTTATTCTTCTTTGATGGCTCCTTTGCTGCCTCCAAACCTGAGTGTGTTTCATTCCAGGTAAGCCCCTCTGCAGGTGGGAGACAGCTTTCGCCCAAGCAAGTCCAAGAAGCCCGAGAGGGAGCCTTGACCTCCAGTGGCTTCCCGTGCAGTATCCGCCTCTGCTAGCCATTCTTACTCTCCCATCAGGATGTTCATGGCTTTGGGAATGTCTTGCTTTCAGCTCATCACTACATTATATTTTCCTTAATATTTCTTTTCTACAGCAATTATTTGTTATGCTTTTTCAACCCATGTTTCTTTTTTTTTTTTTTTTTTGAGTTGGAGTCTCACTCTGTTGCCCAGACTGGAGTGCAGTGCCTGCTCCCGGCCAGCACAGCCTCGACCTGCTGGGCTCTGGCGATCCTTCCGCCTCAGCCTTCCAAGTAGCTGGAACTACAGGCATGTGCTACCACGCCCGGCTGATTTTTTGATTTATTGTAGAGATGAGGTCTTGCTGCCCAGGCGGGTCTCAAACCCACGGTCTCAGGCCATCCACTCACCTCAGCCTCCCAAAGGTGTGGGATTACAGGCTGAGCCACCGAGCCCATCTAACCCATGTTTCTTATTTTTATTTTTCCCCATTCCAAAAAAATTGCACCAGAGACAATTTTTATCTCTTTTTATTTTGTTTGGCTGCCTTTTAAAAATTTGCAGTACAATATCGCATATATGTAAATAAATTAGTATAATAAAGCTTTCCACATATCTGTTGACTTGTGATATTGATTTATCAGGTTTCATATCAAGACATCCTACCCATATTTCTCTAATCCCTTTTAATGAAATCTGAAATGGTTTCCCATATTTCTTTGTATTCATGTAAATGATTTGGTGCCATATAAATTGCAAGATCTTTATTGTTCTGCTCAAGTGCTCTCAACTAAAAAACAAAAACGAAAATGAAAAAAAAGTCCCTCAGGGTGTTTAGTTTTCCTTCTGAAGTCAACATCATACAACATACGCCTGATCTCCTCCAGTTTCTGAAGTTCTTACTAATTATACAATATGCAGTGGGGTCATTCCTTGCCATGGTGCTTTCTTTCCAAATGCAGGTGTCTGTTTTTCATCCAAAGGTCACTTTACAGGTTTGAGAGGGACTACAGGAGAGATAGACAGATAGATGATAACAGGTAGGTCGGTAGATAGATAGATAGATAGATAGATAGATAGATAGATAGATAGATAGATAGAGGATAGATAGAGGATAGAAAGAAGATAGATAGACAGATAGATACATAGATAGAGGATAGAGAGAAGGTAGATGATAGATAGATAACAGATAGATAGGTGAGAGATAGAGGATAGATAGAGTATAGAAAGAAGATAGATAGATAGATAGACAGATAGATAGACAGACAGACAGACAGATAGATAGATAGATAGATAGATAGATAGATAGATAGATAGATGATAGATAGATAGAGGATAGATAGAGTATAGAAAGAAGATAGATAGACAGATAGAGGGTAGAGAGAAGGTAGATGATAGACAGATGACAGATAGATAGGTGATAGATGATAGATACACTGTCTTTCTGCCTTATGGAAAGCATGAAGTGATTGCTACCATTTACTGCGCATTTACTCCGCATTGTCAACCTCTACTCGTTTTACATAGTTGCTTCATTTAATGCCCGCAACAATCTTGCAGAGTGGACATTTATATTACCATTTTACAGTCCAGGGAACTGAGTTTCATGGAGATAAAGCCATCACCTAAGCGACATCAATTCTGCATAGTCAAAGTAGGATTAGAACCCAGCTCTATGTGATTTGTAAAGACTTTGTACTATTAGGCCACAGCCCTACATCTTTATCTGAAAGATCACCTGTTATTTCCACGAAGTTGCATCAGAGCAGCCCCTCCAGGACTCAGTGATGGTGCTCAGTCCCACACTGAAGAACAAGGACTTCCGAGATGTGCACAGTGACGGGGGTGGGCATGGGTCTGGGGAGCTGTGTGGCCCTGCAGTGAGGGCCAGGCCATCAGATCCTGAAGCAGCAGACTCAACAAACACAGCGCTGGGGCTCAGGGTGGGTCAAGCTGGTGGCCAGATGGTCCCCCACAGGAGGGGCTGGTTTGGTCTACTGGACTGTGTCACCAAGAACCCAGGGGCAGGCCGGAGTCCCAGCAGGACCGAAGGAGCGTGCACCTGGAGCTATCAGGATGCCTTCCACCCTCCTCCCTCTCTTGGTGCGACTCTTCGGCTCCTGCCATGTCCTCGTCCTTGGGCAGCTGCTCCGTGGTGGGGACGGGCGCCACAGGCCACGCGGGCCTGGTGTGTGTCCTGGGTGAGGGCACAGCTTTTCTCCATGTTGTTTCCACAGAGGTCTGGAGACTGACTGGACAGCGCGGTGAGGCGTTCTCCCACGAACGGACTCTGGCCAGGAGACCCAGAGCGCTGAGTGTTCATACCCAGACCCTGGACTCACCCCTAGGGCTGGGGAAGACGGGGCCATCTGTCCCACCGGAGGGAGCCCCATGAGCGAGGAGAAGGAGTGGCTGTGTCTGAACAGAGGTGAAACGGGTTCCAGGTGTCCACGACGCTCGTGTCGGAAGTTAAGTCCGAGGCCCACGGTGCTGGGGCGGACGGAGGCTGCTCGGCTGACCTCAGCTGCTTCGACCAGGGACGGAGATGGGGTCTAGCAGGAAGGAATGGCAGAGTTTCAGGGCAGGCGCCAAGCAGCCTCTCCTCCACGCGTCCATTCACCCCAGCACTGCAGCTGGTCTCCCGCGTGTGACGCGCTGAGCTCAGGGCTGCGTGTGGATGAGACCGGCACCCTCCCTGAGAATCCACACCTGGAGGGCCAGAGGGAGCCTCGGCATCACCTGCAGCACAAGGGGACAGGGCCATCCTCCGTTCCTCCCCAGCGGCTCTTCTGGGAGCAGTGCCCTTGGCCTAGAAAGCATGCCTCGCCTCACGCCGGGCTCGGTGGTGGCTCAGCCTGTCATCCCTCGCCTTTGGGAGGCTGAGGTGAGTGGATGGCCTGAGCCCGCGGGTTCGAGACTCGCCTGGGCAGGCGAGACCTCATCTCTACAATCAATCAAAATGAGCCGGGTGTGGTAGCATGCGCCCGTAGTTAGCTACTTGGAAGGCTGAGGCGGAAGGATCGCCGGACCCAGCAGGGAGCGCTGCTTTCACAGGGAGTTGTCAGTTCCATGTGACACACAGTAGTTGGCAAAATGACCTGAGGGCAGCTGGGTTCACCATTGTCTCCATTTTTTTAGAATTGGAGACCAGAACAAAAAGTCAAGAAAGGGGAAAACATGAAACTCAAGGTACCTGAAACTCAGGTCCATCAGGGCCAACCCGGGACATCCCACAGTCAGTCTTACGGACAAGCTGGACCAACCAAACAGAAACACAGACAACTAGGAGGTGGTATTAGTCCTCAGACAATTCGCAGCAAACTGCAGGCAGCTTAGTGACCATCCGTGTGGTGGCCGTGGCCTTGTGATAACAACTTGCTCAGTGCTTCATGGCACTCCTGACGAGGTCAGAGAGGCTGAAGCAGCTTCCCCAGCCCAGCCCCAGGTGACTGACCAGTGGGCAGTCCTCCACGATGCTTCCTGGCAGTCGTGGCTCCTTCAGTCGCGTCCTGAGTTGGGCCCCCACCAGCCAACACAGGAAGTCCAGGCTCTACCAACTTGTCCTCCAGGCCGCTGCTTTGCCCACGTCGAGTGTCCCTACACGGGGCACGGGGACGGGACCTAAGAGGCTGGGGGGAAGACCACGGTCAGCATCCCGTCTGCGGCCCAGGCTCTTTGACCTTCAGACTTCACCTTGGTCATCCCGCTCTGGGAGTGATGGCACGTAGCAGACGGCATGAAGGGAGGTGAAGAGCTGGAGAGCTGAGTGTCCACACAGGGCCTGGCCTGCGGGCGGCTTGGAAGGGCTCCGGCAGGGATGGAAAGGGGGTGTCTGGCACCACAGCCGAGCAGGGAACAACGGGCTCCAAGGCAGGGCACTTGGGACCCCTGGCCGTCGAATGCCAAGGCCTTTCAGCACCCCAAGGGGGGAGGAAAGCATCCCTTCTGGTCATGAAGAGCACCAAGACAGGCTGTGTGTGCAAAGGACTGGACGATCTGTGTGGGGCTGAGGGGCCATCTGCCAGGGATGGGAAACAAAGTGGGAGGAAGAGCAAGGGGGGGGCGGCACGTCCTCACTGGGGAAACAGAGTCAGCCAGATCGGCTGGAAACAAACACTTTTTGTCTTTTGAGTTGGGGTCTTGCTCTGTCGCTCAGACTGGAGTGCAGTGGCCGCTCCCGGCCACCGCAGCCTCGACCTGCTGGGCTCCGGCGATCTTTCTGCTTCAGCCTTCAGTGGAACTACAGGCGCGCACTACCACACCCGGATGATTTTTTTATTTACTGTAGAGATGAGGTCTCGCTGCCCAGGCGGGTCTCGAACCCGCGGGCTCAAGCAATCCACTCACCTCAGCCTCCCAAAGGCGCGGGATGACAGGCTGAGCCACCGAGCCCGGCTAACAAACACTTTTGAGTGGAAGGAGACAGAGCCAGCGCTGACAGGGCAGCTCAAAGGGGAATCCTTGAGTGTTGGGTCGGTATGTGAGCCTCAGTCAGAAGCCACAGGCTGCTTGGCACTGTCTAACAGAGCGGTGATGCCACGTCAGGCATAAAGGCTATAACAATCGATTCCATTTTCATTCATTCCTCCTCCTCGTCCTCATCCTTCTCCTCCTCCTCCACCCCATTTTTTCTTCTTCTTTCTGTTGTTGCTTTTGTGTTTTAGAGACAAGGTCTCGCTCTGTCACTCAGGCTGGAGTGCAGCGGCAGTCATAGCTCACCGCAGCCTCGAACTCCTGGGCTCCAGTGATCCCCCTGCCTCAGCCTCCTGTGTAGCTGGGACTACAGGTGCACAACATCATGCCTGGCCAATGTTTTGTTTTTTTCCAGAGCCGGGGTCTTGCGATGCTGCCCAGGCTGGTCTTGAACTCCCGGGCTCAAGAGGTCCTCCCTCCTCAGCCTCCCAAAGCACTGGCATTACAGGCATAAGGTCTACACCCAGTCTGTGATTAACTCTCTAACTATGCACACAACAATATTTTCTCAGCTAAAGGCTGATATTTCCAAGGTAAGAATGGCAAGAACTACCAGCACCAATAAGACAAGGGTTCTCTCAGTTAGTAGAGCAAACAATTCCCAAATTCCTTGGCTTAAGACAGCATCATTTGCAAAGCTCTAGGTGTCAGCAGTTTGGGCTGGGCATGCCCGAGTCTGGAGCCAGCTGCCTGGTGACCGGGCTGAGGGGGGAGGCAGGACACTGTGGCTCCCTCCCTGCATTTTCCCAGGCTGCACAGGACCCGGTCACCTTGAGGGGCGGGGCCTCCTGTCAACCGGTGGCAGTGCCCAAAGTGCTCCTTGACGTCCAGGCTCGGAGCTAGCACGCCACAGCACCTGCAGGGTCAGCCCACATTAAGGGGCCGAGGGAGGCCCACGTCCCGGCAAGAGAAGCTTCCGGACAAAGAGAGAGAACGAAGGTGTGACCGCATCTGCCATCTAACCAGACGATTGGGATCCTACAGGGCCACTGCATAGTCACAGTCGTCCAGGTTACACATTCCAGCGAGTCACAGCAGAAGATCCCAGCAGATCACAGACAGGATTACCAAGACGGGGCGGGGAGGCCGGGGAGGGGCAACGGGGCCCGGGGCTTGCCAGTCAGAGGTGCCCAGACTCCCTCCTTGGCACTTTGCTTTCTGTTCATGACTTTTATTTGGGACAGAAAGCAAAGTGCCACAGACTATGAGGGAAGAATTGATCCGTGAAGCAATTTGGTGGCAATGACCCCAGCTTATCGAGAAGTCAAGTAACCACGGAAACTGAAATGCTGCAAGAGAGTAACTGCCACGCCAGTGGCGACATCGGTCAGTGAGGAATAAGGAACAGGGCTGGCCCAGCTGAAAACACAGCAGAAAATCTCTGAGATGAGTGAGGCTGAGCACTTTTTCATGTGTCTGTTGCCCGTCTGGAATATTATGCAGCCGTCAAGAAGAACAAACATATGGACTTCAAAGCAACTTGGATGGATTTGGAGTTGATCGTACTCCGTGATCTATCACAGAAACCAAGGACAGCGTACCATATGTGCTCACTCATAAGCGGACCTTGAGCAATTATCATGATACTATAAGAAAGGGATTGGCGGTAGTGGGAAACTGTCAGGGGAGGGGGGTGGGATTGGCAGTTGAAAGAAGCTTGAAGGAGGGGCGTACTTCATTCACAAGGGGACCTGCATGATCAACGTTTGTATACCTAACCCTGAATTGTACCTCACATCTTTATAGTAAAAAAAGGAAAGAAATCTCAGTGGTCTCGGTTCTCATCTGTTTTCTTTCTCCAACTTTTGACGACCACCACCCAACGCAGCGAGCCATGAGCAGGGTAGCCAGGCCGGCACAGTCTGCTCCACATGTCTCCCCCGACGATGCCTCAGCCCCAGGGGTGGGACAGGGCGCCTGAAGCTGGTCCCTCGCGTCCTCACTCGCATGTGCACATCGAGATCGGTGTGGTCGGGCTGCACGCCAGGCGTGGATCTACGTTCTGCAGAGGCTGGGAGAGGCGCCAGTCAGCGCGCCCTCTGCACTGGCACCTGCAGCCCCACCGCGCCATGACAACGGGGCCCTTTGTGGATGGTCTTGGCAGGAGTGCTGGGGATTAACCGGGCGTGCAGCCCCGGCGACACTCGGCTACGGCTCTGCCGGGTCCAGAACAGGACTGAGGGCCGAGAGACAGCCTGAAGAGGCATCGCTTGTCACTGCCCACGGCTCGCCAGTGCTGGGGACAATCTGTTCTGTGAACATTGTGCACTGGGCTTTTATTTCAGACATAAGCTGCACATGGCTCTTCTCCCGTTCGACGAAGGCCGCTCTCTCCACGATTCTCTGGCCAAGAGGTCTTTCCAGTCCTGAGCACGCGCAGGAACACACTTTGCTGAATGACCCACAGCCAACAAGTGAGTTTCTTTATGCCTTAGCACTTCCCCTTAGACTGCACAGGGTGGAACCTCAAAACACGTTTTTGGAGGATGGCCGCAAAGGCATGAGTGATCGGAGTACCATGCAGTGGATGGAGGAGTGTTCTCGGTGGGGTTCACCATTCTGAGATGTCAAACTCTGTAAATACAGACTCTAGAAAGACCTTCAAGTAGAGTGAACATCTGTGTGTGTTTGTGG
>NW_007218133.1:234872-242721 GCF_000164805.1 Carlito syrichta
GTGGGTGGGAGGGTGGTTGTGTTTTGTTTGTTTTACCTGTCTGGCATAACCTTTCTTTTTTCCTAAAAACACCCCAGATACTCATGGAAATTGCCCATCACTGCCCCATCATGCTCAGACTCTTAATCTCGGTGAGGCTGACCTAGTCCTCCCAGATCCAGGGTTGGACAGATGGTGAGGAGTGACCACCTGGAATGTCCAAGCCACCCAGTCTTGGTGACTGATTCCCCAGTGAGCCCTTGACTCAAACCAAGACAGGCAGAATCAACCGTAGGATGTTGCTATCTTGGGAGAAGGATATGATCATCTTCCCGCGTCTGTGAAAGAAGCAAGACGTCAAGTTTTGGGCTGCTGCTTGGGGCAATTTGGCCAACAAGAGGAGAGAAGGAGGGAGGCAGAGAGATCGACTTCGTATTTTGAGCCTCTGGTCCAGCCATGCCTAAAGTTGGACCTAGTCCATGACTTTTTAATCGTGTGAAGCCCCCAAATCTCCTGCTATTTAAACTAGTTCTTAGTCGGGCTCGGTGGCTCAGTCTGTCATCCCGCGCCTTTGGGAGGCTGAGGTGAGTGGATGGCCTGAGCCCGCGGGTTCGAGACCCGCCTGGGCAGCGAGACCTCATCTCTACAATAAACTTTTTAAAAATCAGCCGGGCATGGTAGCGTATGCCTGTAATTCCAGCTACTCGGAAGGCTGAGGCGGAGGGATCGCCGGAGCCCAGCGGGTCGAGGCTGCGGTGGCCGGGAGCGGCCACTGCACTCCAGTCTGGGCGACAGAGTGAGACTCCAACTCAAAAAAACCCCCAAAACTAGTTCTGGGTGCATCCCTGCCCCTTGAAACTCAGGTCCCCGGCAAATTCCTTAGGTTCCCTATTTTGCTGTCATTTCTTGGGTCAGGTGAATATGGAAGCCACTGGAGGTGATTTGCTTCCTGGTAGGTTTCCAGAGATAGAGACCAGTGTTCTAAGTCACTGGACAGATCTGGGTTTATTTACCACAATAATTCTCACCGACGCGTCCAGGATCACATTACTTCTCCAGCCCATGTCCCTCACATATATCTTCCCCCCAAAAAGGTGGTAGAGGTCCCTTCATTTTACCTTACTTTTCTTGAACCTCATTAAACCAGCAGAGAACCACAGCAGCACAAAAAAACTGGAAAAAGTCACAGTCAAGATAGAAAAACATGAACATGATTCCCCAAAAGTCCATACAGCGTATCTTCCAGATATTACAAAATATTAAATATATATGAGCCAAAATACATGTCCTCAGGCTTCTTTCAGCAAAAAAAATTTCCATAGAATAAGTGATGGTTTTCTAAAGACCTACTGAATGATTAGAGAGAATATAAATGGACGTCAAAATTCTGAGGGAGATTAAGATTTTAAAAAGTTTAGATGTACAACTTAATAAGTTTTGACATGTGTATAAGCCCATAAGCCACCACAAGAGTCAAACTCCCAACATGCTCATCACCCCAAACGTCTTCTGTGCCCCTTTGCAACCCTTTCCTTCTTCCCTTCCCCCACCCCATCCCCAGGCCAACTAATTTGCTTTGTCACTGTAGATGAGTTTGTAATTTCTGTAATTCCAGAAGATGAGTGGAATTGTGCAGAATGTACTCATCTTCGGTCTCTCTTCTGTCTTAGCACAACTGAGACTCACCCAATTCGTTGTGTGCCTCCCTTTTATTGCCCCATGGCCTGCGATTACTATTACTTGTTTATTTATTTACCTATTAATGCATATGTGGGTTGCTTCCAACTCCTGCCATTACTGAAAAACTGCTACAGACATTTGAATATAAATATTTGTATGGACGTATGCATTTCTCATAGATAACATCGTAGGAGTAGAATGACTGGATCATTTGGTAGGTGTATGTTTAATTTTTTTAAAAAACCGCCACACTGTTTTCCAGCATGCTCCATTTTGAAATTCTCTCAGCAATGTGTAAGGATTCCAGTGGTCCACATCCTTGCCAACACTTGGTAGAGTTAGTCTTTTTAATGGTAGCGATTCCAACATGTTTACAGTGGTATCACACTGTGGATTTAATTTACATGTTTTTGTTGACTATTTTTGTTGAGTATCTCTCATGTGAATATTTGTCATCTGAATATCTTCCCAGGTGAAGCGTCTGTTAAAATCTTTGGTCCAACTTTTCATTGGGTTGTTCATGTTCTTATTCTTGAGTTTTCAGCATTTTTCATGTGTTCTGGATGAAGACCTTCCATCAAAGATGTGATTTACACTCGTTCTTTCTCAGTCAGTGGCTTCTTGTTCCTTTTTTTGCTTGTGACTTATGAAATGAGTTCTTAATTTTGACGGAGTCGTATATATCAATTTTCCTCTCTTTTGATCATGCTTTTGGTGTCATATCTAAGAAATATGTGCTTACCTAAGGTAACAAAGATTTGCCCCTAGGTTGTCCTGTAGGAGTTTTGTAGTTTGAGGTTTTTAATTTAGGTCTATAATTCTTTTTTGAGCTCATTTTTTTCATTTGGTGTAAGAATAGATTGAAGTTCATTTTTTACATGTGCATGTCTGGTTCTTCCAGCACTGTTTGAGGAAAAGGCTACTCTTTCTCTACTGAATTGTCTTTTGTCAAAAACAATTGGCCATCTATTTCTTCCATTGATCTGTCTACATTTATGCTAGTATCGTACGATCTTGTTTCCTGTAGCCTTATACTAAGTTTGAAATCAAGTAGCACAACTTTATTGTACTTTTTCAAGGTTGTTTGGGTTCCTACAACCCTTTATTTTTCCATTTAATTTTAGAATTAATTCACCAACTTTTATTTTTTAAAAGGCCTGCTGAGCCGGGCTCGGTGGCTCAGCCTGCAATCCCGCGCCTTTGGGAGGCTGAGGTGAGTGAATTGCCTGAGCCCACGGGTTTGAGACCCGCCTGGGCAGTGAGACCTCATCTCTACAATAAATCAAAAAATCAGCCGGGCGTGGTAGCGCGCACCTGTAGTTCCGGCTACTCAGAAGGCTGAAGCAGAAGGATCACCGGAGCCCAGCAGGTCGAGGCTGAGGTGGCCGGGAGCAGCCACTTCACTCCAGTCTGGGCGACCGAGTGAGACTCCAACTCAAAAAAAAAAAAAAAAAAAAAAGCCCTGCTGAGATTTTTACTAGAATTGTGTTGAATCTGTAGAACAATTTGGGACGAATTAACAGACATCTTACCAATGTTAAGTCCTCCAATCCATGAACATAGTATATGACTTAATTTATGTAAGTCTTCTTTAATTTCTGTCAGCAATATGTTTTAGTTTTCTTTTTTTTTTTTTTTTGGAGTTGGAATCTCACTCAGTCGCCCAGACTGGAGTGCAGTGTCCACTCCCGGCCACCGCAGCCTCAACCTGCTGGGCTCCGGCGATCCTTCCTCCTCAGCCTTCCAAGTAGCTGGAACTACAGACGCGCGCTACCACGCCTGGCTAATTTTTTATTTTTATTTATTGAAGAGATGAGGTCTCGCCAAGTTGCCCAGGTGGGTCTTGAACCCGTGGGCTCAGGCAATCCACTCACCTCAGCCTCCCGAAGGCATGAGATTACAGGCTGAACCACCGAGCCTGGCTTGTTTTAGCTTTCATTGCACAGGTTGTGTACATTTTTAGATGTCTCCCTACATATTTTTTTGATGTTATGGAAAATACCATATTTTAAAACTCTTAGTTTCTGATTTTTAATATTATACAGGGATACAATTGGTTTGGTATATCAATCTTGTATCCTGCAAACTTGTTAAATTTCCTTCATAATTTTAGTGGCTTTTATTAAAGATCTCACAGGACTATAGTATGATCCTGTGACCTGAGATCTTAGAGCACTTTCCCTGTTTTATTTTCAGACTAGAAAGCTTTTATTTCTTTTACTTGCATTGGTCAGAGCCTTAAGAACAAAGTTGAATAGAAGTGCTGACAGCAGACCTCTCACTCTTGTCCCTGATCTTGGGGGAAGAGCATTTGGTGTTACACTCGATGTTGGCTGTAGGTTGTTCTCAGACGTCATTTACCAGATTGAGGAAGTTCTCGTAGTCCTAGTTTGCTGACATTTTCATTGAGAATGGATGTGGGATTTTATACTTTTTCTGTATCAGTTGCTTTGCCATACGGATCTTATTTCTGGTCTGTTGGTAGGGAGAATCACATTTGTTCATCTTGATTGTTAAACCAATTTTGAATTCCTGGAATGAACCCTACCAGTTGGATTTCATTTGCTAAAATTTTGGTAAGCATTTTTGTATCTATCATCATGAGGGATAATATTTGTCTTTGGTTTTCACTTTTTGTAATATGTTTGTCTGGTTTTGGTGTCAGAGTAATGTCAGCCACGTAAGATGGATTTGGAAATATGCATTCCTTCAACTTTCTGGAAGAGTTGACATAGTGTTGGCATTATTAGTTCCTTAAACGTTTGGTACAAGCAATGAGTGAAACTCTCTAAGCCAGGCGTCTTCTTTGTAAGAAAGGTTTTCTTTTCCTTCAAATTCATTTTTTTTAATTGACTAGGGATATTGAGGTCACTTATTACCTCAGTTTACTTTAAAATATTATACCACTTTACATGCATTATGGGAACTTAGCAGTTTTTACTTCCATTTTCCTCTGCTGGTCTTTGTGTTTTTTTTTTTTGTTTGTTTGTTTGTTTGTTTGAGTTGGAGTCTCACTCTGGCGCCCAGACTGGAGGGCAGTGGCCGCTTCCGGCCACCGCAGCCTTGCCCTGCTGGGCTCCGGCGATCCTTCCGCCTCAGCCTTCTGAGTAGCCGGAATTACAGGCACACGCTACCACGCCCGGCTGATTTTTTGATTTATAGTAGAGATGAGGTCTCGCTGCCCAGGTGGGTCTCGAACCCGCGAGCTCAGGTAATCCACTCACCTCAGCCTCCCAAAGGCGCGGTATTACAGGCTGAGCCACCGAGCTCAGCTGGTCTTTGTGTTTTTGTTGCCATACATCTTACTTCAGCACATATTTTGAGTTTCACAATACCCTGTTATTATTTTTGCATTAAGCAGTCAATTAGCTTCCAACAAGACTTAAATAATAAGGAAAAAATCTCATGTCGTTGAGTATATGCTCTCTTATTTTCAGACATTTTTCTGTGTGCATAATTTTGGATGGTTCCCATTGCTGCTTTTAAGTTCTGTAGTTCCTTCTTCTGCCTAATATGGCATTAGTCATATCCAGTGCATTTTCTGTCTTGGGCAATGTAGTTTTCAGTGTTTGAAGACTGAGTTGTATCTTTTAAAAAATATCTTCCAGCCAGGCTCGGTGGCTCAGCCTGTAATCCCATGCTTTGGGAGGCCAAAGTGAGTGGATTGCCTGAGCCCATGGGTTCAAGATCCGCCTGGGCAACTTGGTGAGATCTCATCTCTACAATAAATCAAAAAATTAGCTGGTTGTGGTAGCACGCACCTGTAGTTCCAGCTACTGGGAAGACTGAGGCGGAAGGATCGCTGGAGCCCAGCAGGTCAAGGCTGCGGTAGCTGGAAGCATCCACTGCACTCCAGTCTGGGCGACAGAGTGAGACTCCAACTCAAAAAAATAAAAAATAAATAAAATAAAAAGTATCTTCCATGCCTCTATGTAACATGTTGACTTATCCCTCTGTCTTCTTGAACATATAGACTACTGTTTCAGTAACGGTTTTAATGTCCTTAATTCTATCATCTGTGTCATTTCTAGGTGGGTTTCAGTTGACTGATTTGTCTTCTCATTACAGAGTGCAGCCTCCTGATTATTTCTTATTGCTTTCCTAATGCTTTAGCACTGAATTCTAGACTCTTTGATTTCACCTTACCAAGGGTTGCTGTATCCGCATATCTGTAAATATTCTTGAGCTTTGTGGTGGGTTGTGCTTAAGTCCCTTGGAGATAGTTTTTGATCCTTTGGAGTCTCGCTTTTAACCTTTATTGAGCAGATTCAGAGCAGAATTTATTCTAGGATTTATTTTTCCTATTACTGAGCAAAACCTTTTTGAGCAATCTGCCCAGTGCCTCATAAAATACGAGGCTTTTCCATACCTCACCTGTACCTGAATGACCAGTGTAGGAATCTGTGAGATTTCCAGGTAGGCTCCCTCCAACCTTCTGGGCAGCTCTTTCCACTCACAGAGAGGCTGTGATCTCTGATGTCTCTCTACCTGTGCCGCTCTCACTGTCCCTGTCCCTGCCCGCTGGCCACTGCTGTCTGCCTATTCCCTCAGTCTCTTCTGCTCATCTCAAGGAGACTGACCCCAGGCTTTCTACGCAGTGACCGGGGCAGCCTTGAGTCTCACTCTGTGTCACGGCTCCAGAGATGAATCGTATTTGCGGTCTGATGTCCAGAGTCTAGAAAACCAGTGTTTTGCAGACCTTGCCTGGTTTTTGTTTATTTGCTTGTGTTTATGCAGGAGGAGAAGTCCAGTCCCCGTTATTCCATCTTGGCTAAAGGTAGAGGCTGAGAATTTAAGACAAATCAAGTTTTCCTTCAATAAAAAAAAATCAAACTTGTGAACCCTCAGCAAATTATATCATTTTTTTCCCAAATCTTTTTTGGAAAAAATGCTTGTCACTACACCCAGGCACCTGAGGATGACTCGAAATAAGCAAGACAAAGGTGGAAGAATCATGATGAAAAGTGTTGTGGTGAGCTCTGACTGCCTAAAATCATAAGTTAAGGTTTTAAAGCATGAGGAACTATATCACAGAATCAGACATAATTGCTGTAACTGTTGGCAACTTGATGCAATAATAAATTAAGAAAAAATCTGGGCTGGTGTGGGAGAAGAGAGAAAGACAAGTCTGTCTTTCTTACTAGCATGGATGCAACAGATGACGTTTAAAGTTGAAACCCTGGAAGAAGAAAACAAAGCACAGATTCCAGCTTTGTGCAATTTTCCGATCCTTTTTTTTCCTTAATTTTTGAGACTTTGTTTTTTAAAGGAAATAGGTTGTGTGTGTGTGTGTGTGTGTGTGTGTGTGTGTGTGTGTGTGTGTCAGAGGGTGAGTGTGTGCTGGAGGGTATATGTGTGAGTGTGTGTATATGTGTGTTGGAAGATGTGCGTGCGTGTAGGTGTGTATTAGAGGGTGTGTGAGTGTGTGTGTGCATGTGAATTCACTTATCTGGCATCTGGCAATTCGCTTGCCTGTCTTCAGGGTTTTCTTCCATTTAACATGGTGGAGTGAGCACACAGGTTTTCCTTCGTTGCTGGAAATCCATGCGCTCGTAGCAAGGGCACTTAAGGAGGTGGAATCACTCATGACAATAAGGAAGATGGAAAGGGAGTCCCAGGTACACGAGCGACGTCAGCAGTTTTTGGAAGAAGGTGTTCATGACCCTGAGAAGTGTGAACACAGGCACCTGCAGGAGCAGGGCCACAGGGGCACTGCTGGGGACTCGTGACCGATTCTGGGGGTTCCCACTTGGAGACCATTGGGCAGGCCTGGGGCAGGCGTTGGAAGCTGGCTCCCGCACCCCCAGCCCCACCACAGAAAGGCAGGGCGAGACAGAACCCATCAGGAGACGTTTGCTATGAAAACCTTTCTTCCCTCCGGAGGTGTTTTTTTGGCACGCAAGCCCACCCAAGAGCTCCAGAGCCTTGTCCTGCTGTTATCACTCAAGGTTGTGTGGTTTGCAATAAGAGTGAGCAAAGTGCTCGACTTCACTTCCATGCAGGAGAATTAAGGGTGACACAAGGACACTGTGCTTGCCACCACCCCGCAATTACCTCTGAGAGAGCCTGTTGCTTAGCCTGGGCCAGGTAGCAAAATAGCAGGGAGTAGGATATAGGTTGAGGCCCAGCAGACTTTTTTTTTTTTTGAGTCAGAGTCTCACTCTGTCGCCCAGACTGGAGTGCAGTGGCC